>NC_052475.1:20678011-20801827 GCF_009730915.1 Dioscorea cayenensis subsp. rotundata | reverse complement strand
CTTATTTAATTCAACAAAATGTTGAGGATATACCTTATTAAGAGGAGGTCGGCTTTGTGGTTTATAGTGAACTATGAGACTTCAGCCCAGATAAGATTGGAGGAGCAGAGAAAATCAAGTATCCAAGTAATCAACATGGAGTAAATGGTAGTCGGAGAGAAAATATGCACTGTGGAAAGTGGTGGAGACAAATGTAAACTAGGGTCCCCTTACCCCCAAGATTTTAAAACCTTTAATATATATATATATATAATATTATAAATTGCCCCCAAATATTTTAATTTTCTTAAAAGTTCAAGTTAAAGTGTGTTGGGCTTGGGTTCCCTTCTTATGTGGAGAAAACCCAAATTTTTTGTGAGACCCATTTTATGATAACCTATCAAGGTTGTAATAATATTTTTTAGTAATTTTCTTTGAAAATAGGTCACGGTTTTGCAACCTCTTTGAGAAAACAAAGAAAGGAAGAGCTTGTGAGATATTCTATTATATAGGCAGTTTCATCAACTTAGCAATTGGATAATCATTTGTAGTTTGATCGAGCTGAGTTTTGGTAGGCATGTTCACATATCAATGTTCTTCATTTTGAATGGTGGAGATCTGATTTGACAGCTGGTTTTCTTATTAGAGCTCTCTGAATAGAAGGTGTTCTGGGTTATATTTCTGCTCCATCTAACTTCACGATCAATAGAGCATCCGTGGTTTGATTTTGCTGATTTTTTTGTTAGTTTAGAAGACATTTAGAGGTTTATTCTGAACGGTTGAGATAGTTATTTGAGGACATGAAGGTTGTCTTTTATTGCAATAACTACAGCTCTAATTAATGTCTCCATAGTCTTGTGTTTCTCTTTTGTGATGGTTGTTCATGTTTTTGGCATGATGTGCTAGTGAACATATTTGATTGATGTAGATGATGTTGATTCATAGTGAAGCCTTGTATTGGACCAAAGAGAGGTGTTGTGATTTTTATCCTTTTCTTTTGAAGGAGTTTTCCACGTTAAAAATTGTGTGGTTTGTGTGATGTTTTGTGATCTTTATTGTGTTTTTGGTCAAACAATTATTACTCCTCTTATACATTCAAGCATGAAAGGATTTGTTTTCCTCTTTTTCCTTTCCCAACAAGTGGTATCATAATAGGTTTGAGTTGTGCTATTTTTTTTTTACTTGATTGAATGATGGAAGCAAATTTGAGTAGAATGGTTTGTTTAGATGGCGCAAATTATCATAGGTGGAAAAAAAGATGAAAGATCTACTTTTTGTGAAGAAACTGCACTTGCCTGTGTTTCTTGCTCAAAAACCTAGGTCTAAAAGTGAAGAAGAATGGGAATTTGAGCACCAACAAGTTTGTGGTTTTATTCGGCAATGGGTGGAAGATAATGTATTGAATCAAATTGTCAATGAAACAAATGCTAGTTGATTGTGGGACAAACTTGAAACTTTGTATGCTTCAAAAACTGGCAATAACAAGCTATTTTTGCTCAAGTAGGCCATGCACTTAAGATATAAAGAGGGAAGCTCCATAGCATATCACTTAAATAAATTTCAAGGATGTTTTGATCAGTTGTCCAGCATGGGTGTAAAGTTTGATGATGAGATTCTTGGGATTTGGTTGCTTAATACTCTTCCTGATTCATGGGAGAATTTTCAGGTATCTCTGACTAACTCAATTCATAATGGTGTGGTGACCATGGAATATGTGAAGAGTGGTGTCCTAAATGAAGAAATGAGAAGGAGAACTCAAGGGGCATCAACATCATAGTCAGAGATTTTGGTTACTGAAAATAGAGGAAAGAGTAAAACCAAGAGTTAAGATCAAAATAGAGGCTTTAGCAGCAGTAAATCCAAGCCAAAGTATAAAAATTTTGAGTGCAATTATTGTGGCAAAAAGGGGCGCATAAAAAAAATTATTTTAAGTGAAAGAAAGAAAATAAGGGCAACAACAAGCAAGAAAATAAAGGTAATGATAAGAAGAATGACCATGTTGATGTTGCTACTTCAAATGATCTTCTTGTTGTGTATGGTGAAGATGGGATTAATCTTGCTTGTGATGAGACTAGTTGGGTAGTTGACAGTGGTGCTATTTTTCATGTTACATCAAGGAAGGAGTTCTTCACATCTTACATTCCCTGTGATTTTAGAGTTTTGAAGATGGGTAATGATAGTTTGTCAAAGGCAGTGGGTACTGGAATTATTTGTTTGGAGACTAGTATTAGCACAAAGCTGGTACTAAAAAATGTCAAGCATGTACCAGATATTCGATTACACTTAATCTCCATAGGTAAGCTTGATGATGATCAGTATTCCAGCACTTTTTATGATGGTCAGTGGAAATTGACTAAAAGCTCCATGGTTGTGGCTTTTGGGAAAAAGTCTTCTAATTTATATTACCTACATGCTTCAATTACTACCAACCTCATAAATGCAATTGAGAATGATGGTTCTTCAGAGTTATGGCATAGAATATTTAGTTACATTAGCAAGAAAGGCCTTGACTATCTAGCAAAGAATAATATGCTTTTAGGCTTGAAAGGTGCAAGGTTAGATAGATGTGCTCATTATTTGGGTCGAAAAATAAAGAAGGCTTTCTTTTAAGCATCGTTCCCCATCTAGGAAGAAGGATTTTTTTGAGATGGTACATTCAGATGTTTGTGGTCTTTTGAAAGAAAAATCATTTGGAGGTGCACGTTATTTTGTAACTTTTATTGATGATCACTCAAGGAAACTTTGGGTTCTCACTTTGAAGTCAAAGGATCAAGTACTTAATGTTTTTAAAGAATTTCAAGTTTCTATTGAGAGAGAAACATGCAAGAAACTTAAATGTATCCACATTGATGATGGTGGTGAATATCATGGCCCGTTTAATGCTTATTATCAAGAGCATGGTATTAAACATTAGATGACACCTCCTAAGACTCCATAGTTGAATGACTTGGCAGAAAGAATGAACAAAACTTCGGTGGAAAGAGTCAGATGTCTGCTTTCAGATGTAAAATTACATAGATCTTTTTGGGGTGAGGCTTTGTACACTATTGCATATGTTATCAATCTAACTCCTACCATTGCAAGTGCATGTGCCTAAAGATGAAAGATCTAACCTTGATGCTATGACAAGACAGTGTATCTTCATTGGCTATGGCAAAGATGAGTTTGGCTATCATTGTTATGATCCAATTAAGAAAAAGCTTGTCAGAAGTCGTGATGTGGTTTTTGCAGAAGATCAAACCATTGAAGACATTAGTAAGATAGAGAAGTCATAGTTCCAAATTGGTGACACTACAATAAATATAGGAAAAGGCAATGAAAATTTAGCAACGGAATTAGCAATAGAATCATTCCGACGGCTATTTTCAAGTCGCTATTCAAATTCCATCGGTATTATAAAATTTCATCGTTATTTCTTATGTTGTGCTGACGGACACTTCTGTTGCCAAACACAAGAACTCTGTTATTAATATAATGATAAAATCTTCATTTTTTGATGGTTCACAAAAATTCTGTTGCTATATTTCCGTCGCTATTTTTACATAGCAACAGAATATTCCATTACTATTATTGTTATACCAACGGAAAGTTTTATTTTATTGATAATATTTTTCTTATTTTAGCAACAGAATGTCCATCGCTATTATCTTATTTCTAATGAAAGTTCCATTGCTATGTCCTCATTAACTACAAAATCCATATTATTTCCGTTGCTATTTTTCTTGTAGCAACGGGATTTTGATTGTTTTATCCTATTAGCAACGATTTTTTTTCCCGTTGTTATTTTTCTTGTTGCAATGGAATTTTGGTTGTCATTTTCCTATTAGCAACGGATGTTTTTTTCCCGTTGCTATTTTTCTTGTTGCAATTGAATTTTGGTTATTGTTTTTTTATTAGCAAAGGATTTTCTTTTTTCCATTGCTATTTTCTTGTAGCAATAGAATTTCGGTTGTTGTTTTTTTTTTTAGCAACGGATTTTCCTTTTTTCCATTGCTATTTTCACTTGTATTAACGGAATTTCAGTTGTTGTTTTCCTATTATCATTTGTCATTTACAATGGAATATCCTTCGGTATTTTTTGTTATTGATTATCATAGCTATTAGCTACAGAATTTATTTTTTCACACAACCTGCATAATTTATTACACAAATGAAAAAAATTGTCCATACAAATACACTTAATATAAATTTTCCATACAAATGATCTATAAAACAAATTATCTCATTAAATATCAAAAATCCATCATTTCATTCATACCAAAAAGACAAATAATTTATACAAATGATCCGACATTCCATCACAACCAAAAATCCATCATAAAAAATTCTCTAATTCATCAATACAATTGTCATCAACAAACAAAGTTAAGTAAAAATCCATCATGAACATACATTGAATTACCTTGAGTTTCTTTGTTCCGTCTTCTTGCCCATTGTCTTCCCTTTTATTAAAAATCATAAAAAATTTAAAAATCCATCAAATAAAAATTGTTATAAAAAAATACAATTGTGAACAACATACAAAAGTAAAAAGTAATATATAAAGGTGTATTCAATTACCTTGAGTTTTTCCCTCGCCCCTAATGTCATCATCCTCTATGAAAATCATGAAAATTTAAAATCCATCAAATTAAATTGCACTAGAAATTTATAAGTATAACACAAAAAATTAAGAGAAGTAAGATCAAATTTATACCTGAAATCATTTACATATTGGTGGAGGAATATTTGATCCAAATTTCTCCATCATGAAATTTATCATAATCTGAAATTGATTTTTTAAGTCACTTATATCACCTATAGCAATCTTCACTTGACTCACAGCATCAGTCAATGATTCAAGCTTCCCCTCTATAAACTCACAATACTATCATCACTAAGAGAAGCATTCATATGCGGAGTTGACACGTTCGAATATGCGTGTAAACCGCAAGTGCACGGGTGTCGAAGTAATAATTACCCGTGAGTGGGTAGTCGAATCCACGAGGGAACAGGGCTACTAGTAATCGACTTCTTCTCTCGCTTTCTAACCCTAATGAGAAATGGAAAGGTGTGGTGATCTAATGTGCAAAAGAAATGAATACCGGAGACAAATATGCAAGGGTAAAAATGGAAGGAGAATCTCAATCAAGAAAAGTGGGGGTATTCGGGCAATGCTCCCCTAGGATTCGTGTATTAGGTACTCGGATAAGCAAAGTGTTTCTATGATGAGTAAGTTAAGTCGTGGAAATCCAAACATAATCGGGTCTCATCTCTAGATCATCGATACTAGTCCCCTCACGAGGTCCCGGTGGAGAAAATCGCTCAATCTCAACACCTCACACCACATATGACCGCAGAAAGCACTCTAGGGATTCCAAACCGTGTATCCAATTCCTAAAAGATTGATCCAACCCCTAATTCCCTGCGAAGGACCCTAACCCCCTACAAGGTCCCGCGGAGAAATCGAGCAATCTCACGCCTCCCACCAAATATGGTTGCATAGAGCGTAGGGAATGGAGATAGAATACACCAATCGGAGGGGAAAGGGGACACTTCACTATCTCATGACTCACCCTCTCAACCGCTCTTCAATCTTGAGGTTCTAACCCTAATGGAGATCTCTCTCCCACTAAGGCAACAAATCATGCAAACCAAATAACCATAAGATCAATAAGGCAAGCAAGCATTAAACAATCAAGAATGAAACTTAATCAAACTCGAATTAAATAGAAACACAAAGCAAATCCACAAAAGATGAGAATCCTAGTGTTCACAAGCCCAAATACCCTCTAGGGTTTTAGTCCTCCATGGAGCAACATACAAAACACACCATCAATAAATGAAAGTACATTAAAACCATAGAAATAAACCCCTTATATATGAACCGATGGCCTAGATGGAGAGCTTCGACGTCTTGAAGGACCCACTCCGAAGCTAGGTTCACCGGTGGCTTCCTTGATGCTATGACGGAGGAGGAACGATCACGCTAGTAACGAAGCGCCTCAAAGCCGCAAAGACCTCCTCTCCAAACCCTAGCCGCTCTCACCCTCAAGAGCCGCATAAAAAGATGAGAAAGAATAGGGCAAAACGGGCTATTTATAGGGCTTTTAGATCACGCTCATCACGTGCCCTCACGCCGCCGTGTGGATTTTTCCACGCTGACGTGCAGTGCAGAAATTTCGCAGGCGGCGTGAACAACAATTTTGCTACATGACTTCTACAGTGAAATTGCTACAGTACTTTTCACAAAACGCGATCCGAACACTCTTCTCTTAAGGCCACATGGGCACACGTCCATGTGGTAGACTATAAAACTTTTCTTCATCGACGTATCTTTGAGAGATCTTGCAATCTTCACAAAGAGAAGGAATATGAAAATGTGGGTCGCCTTTGTGCCCTTCCAAATAGTGAATTGACTTGAATCTTCTTGGAAGTTGGCACACATCTCCACGCTTTATGAACTCGCTCTCATGTCTTGATCCTTGAATTGAACAAGAACTCCCAACATTGTGTCTTTATAGCCTATCTTTGCTTCCTTTTTTTACTCTTCAAGGCATTCACAACCTATATGCATAAAAGAACACCAAATACACAATATGAGACATAAACCATAGTAAAAATGATGCTCAATGCATGTAAAACATATAGAAAAATATGTCTACTCAAGCATTTATCAGGAGTACTAGTAGAAGGATCACAAATTGAGTTAATTGTGCATACAACTGCACTAGAATTAGTATCAAATAATGCTTTAGAATTCACCATGGTGCCAAACCCACATACATGCGTGCGAGTAGCTATTTTTCCTCCAATTGATGATGTCCATGCTTCTAGATCAAACTCAGGATGATCAGAAGTATTATCACCATATTTTTCGGATAATGTAGATTGATATTTATCCTATAATAAGTGAAAATCATAAAAAAATTAATTGATTTAAGTTTACCAAAATATGAAGTAACAATTCACAACTTAAGGAATGAATTGCTAATGATTAACATACACTAACAACTTTGGATTTATTGTCTACAAAATCACGACTTCCTTTTGACCGTTTATGAGTTCTCTCAAACAATTCTGGATATTGTATTGGTCGTTGAAGCTCTTCTTCCTACATAAGGAATGTTTTTAATTAGACTATACATATAATTTAATTATTGCAAATGTGTCTATAATAAATTGGCAAAATTAAATCCATGACATGAGTGAAGTGAAAAAGTTAGATACCATTAGCTTTTGAGTAGCAAGAAATGAACGAGAATTGCTAGTGTGTCTCGTTATACTTCTTTTTTTTTTGGGTCCGTTTGATTCGCATGTGGGTACATCACAAGAGCACAACACAACACAAGGGGTTGTAGTACAGCACAACAACTTGTCCTGTACTCTGTTTGACATTCAAAGAACCGTACAAATTTTTTTGTGCTATTCTTCATTTGATTGGGGCAAGTACAGGACAAATAAATATAAAATTACTAATAATACCCTTTATATACTACTATGTTGGTAAAAGATAATATTTAAATTACTCACCACAAATATATTTTTAAAATTTTCAAAATGTATTAAACCAAAATATATTTTAAATCACATGTTGTAACATAATTCAATATAATTTGATTTTCATGCGACTCAATTACAAAATTTTCATAATAATATTTGCCATTTATGGAAAAAATTATAAGTACATATATATATATATATCCACCACATGCTTCATATCTTAACTAACTTTATCTAATTCTTTACTATGTTGGATCATTATTACAAAACTTAGGTTAAAATAAATAAATAAATAAAGCCTTTGATGGGGCAAATTTGACATTTGTTTGTGCTGTCCCATAGCTTAAAATTTGTACCATGGATTTGGTGGGATAGATTGTTTGCTCTTTTGTACTGTACTCCAATATCCTTTTGTGTTGTACCCAATCACATTTGCAAATCAAACAAGGGATAAGAGGATTGGTGTTGTCTTGTCCCTTATATTTTCGGGGATCAAACGGGCCCTTTGAGTTAAACGATTGGGCAATGTTTTCTTGGATTTGTTTTCCTAACTCTCTGTACTCCAAACTGTATCTATCAAAGCATACCAAATTTTAGTTGGCATCCAATTCCTTTCATTCCTTTACAATTCTTAATATCAACAATATTAGTGACACCGCTTCTTCCATAGTTTTTGTTCTTTCACCATTCAATGTGTCTTTGAATTGCTCCTTACATGTCTTTTCCCATACTCTTTGTACATTTGGTTCCTCTTGTAAGGACCAATTAAAAAATTCCTAATGTTGGGCATTAATAATTAGAAGTCATATACATAAAAATAAAATTTAAGGTTTAAGGAAGTAAATCAAGTTAAGACAAAATACACACAATTGATAGTTACCCCAAATTTCTTCCACATAGCTTCTTTTACATCATATGGAATTTTTTTTCCATGTTAGCCACACCCTGGTAAAAGAATTTTTAATTATTTTGACAATAGTTGATGACACCCCTTTCTTCACAAAAACACTGTGACAAGTTATAGTTAGCCATTAAACAATAAAAGTATAAAAACAAAAAAATAGTTAATAAACCCAAAGAAAAAAATCATTTGTGAATATATCACATTACATCCAAATGTTTTCAAATTACCTATTACCAAGAATTGTCAAAGTATGTTTTTTGTTTGCATCTTCTGGAGTGATTCTTCCTAAAGTAGGACCCTTTGTTTCGCGTTGTATATCTTGTCTTGTAACATCCTCAACTGTAGTTGATAATCCACCAGAACCTAATTCCAATATCTCATTTACTATTGGTTCAAGTGGTGGATTATTATTTGTCAATGGTTGATTGCTTGGACTACCCATAGAAGGTGCCATCATAAATGGTTCCGTAGTGGGCTGAATAGAGGAAGTTACTTTCAAATGTGGATGATATGCAGAATTCCTTGTAGGGCGAGTGTTGCTTGTTTCACTTGCTTGAACTTTACTTTTATTTATGGTCTTGGGATCTTTTGATTTAACCATTGCAACACTATTGCAAAAAAAAATTAATTGTTAGGACCAATTAACAATGGTAATCTTTAGCTACACATTAATACAAAAATTAAACAATATTCATGAACAACAAAAAAACATACATTCAATCTATATGTTAATGACTAAATTAACATATGAATTACATTAGTGACTATCACAATAACCGAAAGATACGCACAAAAATTAATCAATATTCATGAACAACAAAAAAAACACACATTTAATCTATATGTTAATGACTACATTAGACAAATTGCAAACATAAGCAAGATAATTTTTTCATGAAATAAGTTGCAGCCTAATGCCATAAGCTTTTGCATAACAAATTGGAAAACTAAAAATATTATGGTGAGATTAGTCCAAAAACTTAAAATAAATGTACAGATTAATATTTTTCATGAGCAATAGGCAAATTGATAAAATATCATCGATAAGTTTACATATAGAAATATATATATGTCCTTGACAAATAATATATTAAAAGCTCTCAATTATCATCGTAGTAATGAAAATAATTTTCTTCATCATTTTCAAATTCATCTCCATCATCCACATGTTTGCTTCATCCCCGTCTTCATCGCCATTTTAATCTCCATCTTCATCAACTTCATGTTCATCTTCTTGTCGTTCTTCGACAAATGAAATTATCTCCTCAAATATACCATTAGCAAGAACAATTGGGTGTTTAAGTCCCTTTAAAGGAGTAATATATGTAGAAATGCACATTTCATTTTCTTAATAAATGTCATCAACTAAATTAGCTGTACTTTCTTCATTAGTCTTCCTTGTATAAACATGAAATGTATTCCTTGCCTTTGTTTTGAAAACTACCCATCAATCACGGCGATCTCTCTTACTAGAGGGATAAGGAATATACCAAACTTATTGATCTTCATTAGCTAAAACAAATGGTTCACTACTATGAAGTATTGATTTGTGTTTAATTTCAACAAGACCATGACGAGGATCAAACTTAACCCCTCTTTCCATGTCAAACCAATGACATTTAAAAAGTATAACCTTGTTTCCAACAACAAAATATTCTAATTGGATAATATCCTTGAAGACACCATAAAAATCTCTCTCATGATCATTAGAAGAACTCTCTTTTACGCAAACTCCACTATTTTTTGTATTGCGGTTTTTCCCATAGTCTTGCATGTGGAACTTGAAACAATTTATAAAATAACCTTTGTAACATAAAGCAATTCGTCCAGGACCATATGACATTTCGACAACACAAGAATCAATTTCATCTTTATGTGTTGCCATCTAAAAAAGTGTAAGACATAGAACAATATTTTATGTCACAAATATATGCATTCACTAGTAATACAACCATATCTTTATACAAAACTTACAAATTGTCTAAACCATTTTGGAAATCTTGTATCTCGTAATTTCTTTTTTCGCACATTCTTTTTTCGCCATTTCATCGAACATCCTATATTTAAGAAAATAAAGTTAGTGATATTGATTAAGTTTAAATTTATATTTTGTGCCATAAATACTAGTTACAAAATAATACTTACTCCATATATGGATACATCTCCTCGCAATTCATAAGTACATATAGTTCTGCAGCATAATGTTCTTCGTCCTACAGATTTAACATCTCCACCATCATCATTGCGAGGTACACGATTTAATCTTGTTTCCATAGTAGATTCAAAAGCATCGAACAAAATAATGAGATTTCTTCTTCGATATATGCCTCACATATAAATCCTTCCACACATGCTTGATTTTTCACCTTTTTCTTTAAATGATGCAAAAAAAAAAAATCTAAACATCATAAAAGGAACTATAAGGTTTAAGTTACAATGTAAAAATATTAGAATAGGCTTTTATTTGTAATTAACCAAAGAGTAAAGAAAATGAAAAAGAAATGCTACCTTTCAAACAAATACATCCAACGATATTGCACCGGTTCTCCAACCTTAGCCTCATAAGGTAAGTGTATTAGCAAATGTTCCATTGAGTCAAAAAATACATGGGAAATTTTTTTTCTAGTTTGCATATTGTTTCAACAATGGTAACTTTCAATTTTTCCACATGCACTATGACAACGCCCCTTGCGTGTTACCCGCAAGTGCACAGATTTGTCGAAGTAATAAATCCCAGGTGAATGGGTATCGTATCCACAGGGAGTAGGGAATAAAAATACTAAAATTGCTACTTAACCAAGTGAAGATGAACAATGATTATGTTGATGAAATGTAATGTAAACAGAAATAAAAGAAACAAGAATGAGAGGCACAAATAAGTGAGAGAAAAGACAATCGATAAAAGTGGGGTACTCGGACAATGCTCCCCCTAGGACTAATGTTTCAAGTGCAAGACCAACTATTATGTCTCTTAATTGATGCTTAATAAGTCGTGGACATCCTTGAATACACGGTTCCAAACCTAAGGTCAACCGCAACTAACTCTACACTATGCCCTGGCGGAGAAATCAAACAGTCTCAACACCTCACACTGTGTAAAGTTGTAAGACGTTCCAGGGATTCCAGGTGATAAACCCTATTCTTATGTGTAGATCTAACCCTTTGGTCCAGGCGAAAGATCCCTAGTCACAATTAAGCCACAGGTGCTAAAGTCACTTCAACGCTTTACTCTGTTGCTCGCGCAACTAAGCCCCAGCAGAGTTCATCTCTTAGCCCTTTACTCTACTATGATATCAAAGAACTCTTGGAACGTGGAGGTAGGATAAATAACATCAGAAGAGAAAGGGAACGCTCCGCTACCTCTCGACTCACCCTCTCGACCCTCTCCAACCTTGCTTTGTCTAACCCTCATGGTGTGTCACTCATCCACAAAGGTTACCAAGATGGTCTCTCAACCCTAGTATAACTCTAAGGGAGAAATCATTCAACAAGCATTCAAAATTAGAACTAAATTAGAGACATCAATTAAGGAAAGCATAATAAAAGGTCAATGAAACAAAAACATCCTAGGGTTTACAAAATCCAAGTACCCACTAGGGGGTTTAGCTCTCTATGGAGCAAGATACAATTAATAATGAAATCGAAAGTGAAAACAAGTAATCTATAGGAAAACTCCCTCGGTATTCGTGTCGATAGGTCTTGTGGAGTAGCCTCTTCTTCTCCAAAGGCCCCTTTGTCCGACCTAGGGCACACCTCGCCGGATCGATACCGACGAAAGCTCCCCCAATAACCTTCTTCCAAGAGAAGCGCGATATCGAATCCGTAGGATGACTCCAAATACTTGCCAAAAGCCTCTCTAAACCCTAGCCGACGGGCTCCCAAAAGGAGGGAGAAAAGTTGGAGAGAAGGATGAAAAATGGCCCCCAAAATCGGGCTGAATCACGGCTTAAATAGGGCTGTAATCGGGCATTCACACGGGCCTGTGGATTTTTCACACGCCACTGTGGAATTTTCATACGGGCATGTGGAATTTCCACACGCCCGTATGGATTCTCTAGAATCCTGATTTTTGGCCAGTTGTGAACAGTAAGTGCTACAGTGCATTTCTACAGTACCTGCTAAAGTACCCCGCCAAAACACTCCCGATTCCATATTTTTCATCGAGGCAACATAAACGGGTACACGTCTATGTCGTAGATCGCGACGCTTCTTCAATAAAAAATCTCATTGGTGAAGATCTTGCTATCAATGCACAAGTCGGGATACGCAAATGCGACTGCCTTCATGCCCCTCCAACTCATTGTAATTACTTGAATACATGGAGGTTGACACACATTCACGTATCTTCGAACCTAACTTGTGTCTTCGTGTTTGTTCCTTCGAAGATTCCACCAAAGAGTGCATTCACCATCTACTTGGGCTTTTTTTCTTAATACTTAGCTTCACA
This sequence comes from Dioscorea cayenensis subsp. rotundata, assembly GCF_009730915.1. Classification (NCBI taxonomy): domain Eukaryota; kingdom Viridiplantae; phylum Streptophyta; class Magnoliopsida; order Dioscoreales; family Dioscoreaceae; genus Dioscorea; species Dioscorea cayenensis. The sequence goes on along the minus strand of NC_052475.1, from coordinate 20,789,015 downwards.
AACCTATATGCACGAAAGTATCACAAATACACATGTATTAGCGCTAAAACCTGATAAAAGTAATGCTCATCGTAAGAAAAGAATACTTCATATTACTAATACACAAGCACTTATCACACTATGTGTATTTTAGTTGAGCATAAATCCCTAAAAAATGTGACAACTCAGTGATTGCGTCATATATAGAGTTGGGAACCATATCACGCATGATAATTGGCAGCAAACGTTGCATGAAAACATGACAGTCATGATTTTTCAACTCATAAAACTTGCATTTAGCTTCATTTACACACTAAGATATATTTGATGCAAAACCATTATGAAGTTTTAACTGTTTCACCCATGTGCAAATGCGTTTCCTATCTTCTTTACTCAAAGTGTACGAGTCTTGTGGGATGTAAACACAACCATTAGTTTCTATCAATTCCAATTCTTTACGATTGCAATACACCGCCACATCCGTACGAGCTTTTATGTTTTCTTTTGTTTTGCCCTTTATACCCATCATCATATTAAATATATACTCAAAGATATTTCTTTCAATATGCATCACATCTAAATTATGGCGTATAAGATTTGTGTGCCATTAAGGTAATTTCCAAAATATACTTTTCTTCACCCAATTACGACTTTCTCTGAACCCTATAAGCTTCTCTTCATTGCATTTAGTGCCACATGTAATATCTAGAAAGCAATTCAACTGTGTCAATATTTCTTCACCTAATAATCGAGGAATTAGATAGTCATGCTCAAGTCTTTTTGAAAATTTATATTTTTTTCTCCTAAAAGAATGATCTCTTCGCAAAAATTGGAGATGACAATAAAAAAAAGCATGGCTTCCTACCATGAACCAACCTGAAGGACTTAATATGCCCCATGCAATAAGGGCATAATAAAGTTCTGTGAGTACTCCAACCAGACAACATGCCATAAGTCGGGAAATCATTAATTGTCCATAACAATGATGCTCTCATTGTGAAATTATGTTACTTAAAAGCATCATACGTCAGGATACCATCAACCCTTAGATTTTTCAACTCATCTATCAAAGGCTGGAAGAACATGTCAATGTTTTGGCCTGGACCTTATTTCCCTTGGAATAACCATATTAAGAAATATGTATGGTTGCTTCATGCACATCCAAGGAGGTAAATTGTACACAACAATCATTACTGGCCAAATAGAATATGGTTTTGTTGCAGGTCCAAAAGAACTAAAACTATCCGCACATAACCCGAGTCTCACATTACATGGTTCTTGACTAAAAGATGGATATGTTTCATTGAAGTGTTGCCATGCCTCCCCATCAATAGGATGCCTAAGTACTCCATCAGTGCTTTGATTAGTTACATGTCATGTCATGTCTTCAGCAGTCTTTGCTAATATATAAAGTTTTTAAAGTCTAGGTATAAGTGGCAAATAACGTAAAATTTTGCATGGAATCTCCTTTTGCTTCCCCTTTTTAAATTTCTTCATTTGTCTCATCTTATACTGAGGATACCCATAAACAAAACAGTGGTTAAGTTCATCGGCTTCTTTATAAAACAACATGCAATTGTTTTGACAAACATGAATATTCTCATAACCCTATACCAAGATTTTTCATCTTCTGTTTTCTTCTATAAAAGTTGTCAAGTGGGCATGCATCTTCTGGAAGCATATTCTTAATGATCACCACAAGACGAACAAAACATGCTTCGCTCATGTTAAATTCATTCTTTAAATTTAGTAATTTGATAAAGTTGATAACTTTGTGTACTGGCCACAACTTTGATATAATGGTTCATCTACATCATGCAATAAAGAATAGAATGCAGCCACCTTTGGATTGGGTTCTTCTTCCACAAAACTTGAGCTACTACCATGATAGGGAAGAATATTAAAAGTTGGGCCCATAAAATCCATAATCAACTGAGTATATAGATTTTGGGATTCCACTTGAGACATTGTGTCAACGTGTTCATCTCCATATCTAGAAGATTGTCTAATTTCATATTCTCCATGAGAAGTCCAAGTTGTATAACCAAGCATAAATCCATTATAGTAAAGGTGTCTATGAACTATATCAACAATCTAAAACATGCTATTTTCACATAGATGACAAGGACATCTCATAGAATCCCCACTAACAATACCATTTTGAGAATATGCAAAGACAATAAATTCCTCTACTCCCTTTATAAATTCATCATTGATGAATGATGCCCAATCCCTACGGCAATACATCCAAGACCGATCTCTAACCATGTTTCAAGTCTAAAAAGAAAAAAAAACACAACATTGTATTAAAATTATTTGTACAATTAAAAATATTCAAATTATCAAGTATTTGTACAATTAAATTAATGTAGCATTATTTCCCCTTACTAGTAAACCAGTATGGTCATACAAATATGAGCGAAAGGTCTACATGCAATTCCATCAATAAATCCATGCTTAAAAAGAACAAACTAGTATCAAAATTGGAATCATTTGATAATATTAGAATGGGATAAAATTAATATTTTTTACTTCAACATAACTCCAAATTGCATTTTATGACAAATTAAAAAGAGATATGTGTACCATTAACAAGAGCGCAAAATTCAATTTGGAAATCACCAAAGAATTTCAAATCTATGGTCCACCCGAATCTGCAATCACAAAAGAATTGACTGAATATTATTTATAAATTCTAAGCATATATAAATTTTACTATCTAATTTATATAATAATTTTTTCATTAAAATTATAAACATATTTAAAATCCAAAATATTTTTAATAAAATTAAATAAATCTGAAAATAAATTTAAATTAATTTAAATAATATAATTGGATTAAAGACCAAGTTTTCTTTTTTAATTAGAAGTGCATTCTCCGTGTCATAGTTTGATTTCCATAGCTTACAAAAATGAATTATAAAAGTTGTGGTTGAGAAGTCTAGTGAATTAGAAGTTATAAGTTTTCATCAGATATCATTGAAGTAAGAAGGCCAGGATATTAGGAAGATTATTATCCAGATGAAGAACAAACGTAAGAGAGCATCATCTTCATTTCAATGGTAAATTCTTGTATCAACTTTACTGATAAATGAAATCAACTATACTGAAGAGATCAAATAATTGTGTGTGTGGTGGTTATTCAGTTGATCTATATGATGCACTTTCCAAATATAATGTGTTTGCCGTCAAGATAATTTCATTCTCAACTTTAATTTTCTATCCAAACATTTCAGCATCTCAATCTTAATAACATAAAGCACATGGATCTCGGAATCAACAGTTTCAAATATATTAATTATGAGTAGTCAATGTATGAGAACCTTTTTCAGATTAAAAAATATTAAATATATTATAAAAGTTTAATTGTTTCTTGTTTGGTATACAAAGCAAATTAAAAACAAGCTTCTTATTAAGCACTCAACTTTAATTTTATTAAGGTTTATCACAGAACCAGTAAAATGGTAAGAAGACAACAAGACGTTGAAGAAATAGCTAATAAAAGTTGGAAAACTCACACTAAAAACATATAACATTACATAACAGGCAAAGCGGTAAACAATTTTTAATAGATTAAGATTAGCAACAACGCTCGGACATGCTAAAAAAGATCCAGTAGTAAGTCTCAAAGACCAAAAATGGTATGCAAAACATCATCAAATTCTCATTTTAAAGAAGGGCAAACCAAAGAGAATCTCATCATAACATTTACTCTAATCAAGAACTCAACCCACCCCTACGGACTTGTCATAAAATACTGGCAGTACAAGAAGTCCCATTTCTTTTAAATTACCAAAATGATGCCATTGGTGCTACAAGATTATGTAGCAAAACCCATATTTCTATTTTTGTAATCAAAACCCATCATTTTTTTCTCCAAGAAATGCATCTCAAAAACCTAATATCCATAAACCAAAAACAAAGCAAAAAAGAAAGCAACCAAGCAAGAAAGAGCAAAAAAGGAATCCAAGAAATAAAGAAAGATAAAAGAAAAGGTTTCAATCTTGAAAAAGATAAACACAAACAACAACCTATGCAACATCTTCAAAACCACAACCCAAACAACACCCCCACACATTGCCCTGCTCTGCAAAGCAAAGCAAAGATACACAAAAACAAAGCAAAAGAAATGCGAGACAAAAGAGAAAGGCTACAAAGCCACCAAGAACAAGAAGATATCTCACCATTGAGTTAATCAAGATACATGAAGGGGCAAAATATGTTCTACTACGTACAAAGTCTTTGCAGATTCACACACCTTAGTCACCTCCAAGCTAGTTGCTTTTCTAATATCTTTTTCCTTTTGCTTGAAGTGAATCACTGGTTGATTCAATGCACAACAAACTATGAGCCTTTGATAAATATATGCATGTCGGCCCTAAAAGAGAAGATAAGGCATATTAAAAAAAAGTCTAAGTGATAAAGAACACTCAATAAACTATTAAAACAATGATTATGTGGGACTTCCAAAAGGCCTCTACTAAGATGCAATGTCCAACAACAATGCCCAACAGCTCTCAAAATATTTCTTGAGTAAATTATCACAAGAGATTGATTTCCAAATATCAAATAACATGTAGAAATCCAGAAACAACACCATAACTGGGTTGAATTCAAGAGCAAACTTACTTTCGATAGTGAGAACATCAATTTGATGCAACAAACGGAATACCAAGCAGAAAAAGCAATTGGCAGGGAATGAAACTATAATTGAAGTATCCTTTGCTCCATCTCCTCTCACGGTTTAGGGTTTGGTTTTCTGGACCTAATAGCCAAAATGAAACCGCAGATTAGAGAAGAAATACCACAAGATTTGAATATCTAGCAGAAGGATTTAGAGCTCACCGAAAATTGTAGAAAAACCTTTGAAAATCTAGGATATGAAAGAGCGATGAAGAGAGCAACTTTGTTTATCTTTGGAAACCCCCGTGTAATTGAGGATGAAGCCGTGTCGGATCTAAACCCACGTTATAATAGATGCAAATAGAAAATCCGATTTTGAGTCATAAACAAGTCGGATGCACTTACCAAGCGGATTCGGGTATAGGTTATAGTGGCACCTTAAAATTAATGCATTAATAGTGATGATAATATAATTTCTAATACATACTAAATTTTTGGTTTTACTTTTAATTTTTAGGATAAAAATATAATTTTTTATCTTTTCATAAAAAAATATTTTTAAATTTGCTCCCTCTCAATCCAATAATAAGGGGAATTTATAGCTTTGAGATGGGATTAGGGTTTCGTTGGTCTTCAAACACTTTGAATTTGTTCAGGTTTTTGTTTTCTTGTAAAAATTAGAAATTTTCCTATGAATGATTTATTTGTAAATGGAGACTTAAGTTAAATATTCTTTTTTTTTTAATTTTCCATACCTTTTTTTACATTATTCTATCTATACCTAATATTTTCTATACCCCAACTTGTCCTAAAAATCTCTATATATCATTCTATACCTTTTTTTTATTTTCTTTAAAAAAAATATATAAATAAAGAATTAAGGCATATTCTTATTTTTATTATTATATAGAAAAACTTACTCAATTTAAGACTTATGTTTGTTTTAATCTTTTAATATATAAATTGAAAATCAAATATTTTTTAAAAGTGAAAATGTATAAATGAAAAATATATAAATTATAAATATTAATAAATAATATTTTATTTATATTTTTAAAGTTTGGAATAGCAACGGACTTATTTTGTTGCTATGTTTCCATTGCAACTCATCTAAATTCTATTGCTATATTTTACAATTCCGTTGGTAATGTAATAAAAAAAACTGAACTTATAAAGTTTTATTCCGTTGGTAATCCGACACTGAGTCCGTCACCAATGTTTGGAAATAGCGATGAAACGGATCCGTAGCACTTTATTATCAACAGAAATTTGTGGGAAAATTAAGGCGTGTAATTTCTAGCAATGGAATAGTAACAAACTTATTCTGTTGCTATATTATACAATTCCATTATTAATGCAATAAAAACAAATTGAACTTCTGAAGTTTCATTTCGTCGGTAATCTGACGCTAATTCTATCGCCAATGTGTACAAATAGCAACAGAACTAATCCGTAGTAATATTTCCGTTGTCTTTTCTTGTATTTCTTGTAATGTGATGGATCAATAGATTTAGATCCTACTCCAATAAATGGGCCTGATGCAGCTAATATTGAGAATCCAGTTAATGTGTAGGATGAAGCTCAGAATGATCAAGTTGAGGGTGATCGAGCATGTAGTTGAGGAAGTAGATGCTTTTGTTGAGCAACTTGAAAATTTAGTTAGGCAGTCTACCAGAGACCAAAGATCTTCTAGCTGGTGCTCACCTATTGATTATGTACTTTTAACTGATGGAGAGGAACCTGAATGCTATCAAAAGGCAACTGAAAGTGATCAGAAGGAAGAATGGGTTGCATCCATGAAAGATTAAATGCATTCTTTACTTGATAATCATACTTATGAACTGGTGAAGCTTCCTAAAGGCAGAAAAGCTTTGAAAAATTGGTAGATTTATAGGGTAAAGCAAGAAGAGAATTCTTCACATCCTCGGTATAAAGCTAGATTAGTTGTTAAAGGCTTTGACCAGAAAAAAGGGATTGACTTTGAGGAGATTTTCTCTCAAGTGGTTAAGATGTCCTCCATTTGAGTTGTCTTGGGTTTAGTTGGCAGTCTTATTTAGAAATTGAGCAAATGGATGTGAAGACAACTTTTCTCCACTGTGATGTAGAGGAGGAAATCTACATGGAACAACCTAAAAGGGTTGTAGTGAAAGAGAAAGAAAGGCATGTGTGCAAGCTGAAGAAAAGTTTATATGGCTTGAAACAAGCACCAAGGTAATGGTACATAAAGTTTGAGTCAGTTATGGTTCAACAAGGACATAAGAAGTCTGCTTCAGATCATTGTGTTTTTGTACAAAACTTCTCTGATAATGACTTTGTCATTTTGTTGCTATATGTAGATGATATGCTCATTGTGGGTTATAATTCTTCCCGAATTGTTAGTTTGAAGAAAGAGTTGAGTAATTGTTTTGCAATGAAAGATATGGGGCCGGCAAAGAATATTATGGGCATGAGAATTATTCATAACAGGAAATGTAAGACATTATGGCTTTCTCAAGAAAAGTATTTATTGAGAAGCACTGAAGTGATTTAATATGGCTAAGGGTAAAGGTATAGGTACACCTCTTGCTGTATCTTTTAGATTGAGTGTTAATCATTCTCCTTCTAATAAGAAAGCGAGATAATATATGCAAAAGGTTCCTTATACATCTGCCGTTGGGAGTTTAATGGATGCAATGGTTTGTACTCGCCCAAATATAGCTCATGCAGTTAGCACAGTGAGTAGATTTTTATCTAATCCAAGAAAAGAACACTGGAATGCAGTAAAGTGGATTTTAAGATATCTCCATGTTACTTCTAGTTTGAAGCTTTGTTTCAGAAGTGAAACCCCAATTCTTATTGGCTATACTGATTCTGATTTAGCTGGAGATGTAAACTCAAGAAAATTCACTTCTGGGTATATGATTACTTTTGCAAGGGATGTTGTAGCATGGCAACCAAGACTATAAAAGTGTACAACATTGTCTACTACTGAGGCAGAGTTCATTGCAGCCACTGAAGCTTGCAAAGAATTGCTTTTGATGAAGAAATTCCTAAATAAGCTTGGTTTCATGCAAGAAAGGTATGTGCTATTTTGTGATTGTCAAAGCACAATTCATCTTAGCAAGAATCCTACTTTTCATGGTAGATTGAAACATATTGATATGAGGTATCATTAGATCCGTGAAGTCTTCGATTCTAAACAACTTGAGTTTGAGAAAATTCACACAGATGATAATGGTTTTTATATATGTACTAAGACGCTATCTAAATGGAAGTTTGAAGCATGTCGATCAGTTACCGGCTTGGCAATCTTTTCCACATTATCCTGAATGGGGAGAATTGTTGGGCTTGGGTTCTCTTCTTATGTGGAGAAAGCCCAAATTTTTTGTAAGGCCCATGTTATGATAACCCATTAGGGTTTTAATAATGTTTTTCAGTAATTTTCTTTGAAAACAGGTCATGGTTTTTGCAGCCTCTTTGAGAAAACAAAGAAAGTCAGAGTTTGTGAGATATTCTATTCTATAGCCAGTTTCATCAGCTTAACAATTGGATAATCATTTGTATTTTGATAGAACTAAGTTTTGGTAGGCGTGTTCGCATATCAATGTTTTTTATTCTGAACGGTAAAGATTTGATTTTGATGAGCTAGTTTTCTTATTAGAGCTCTCTGAATAGGTATTCTGGGTTGTATTTTTGCTTCGGCTGAGCATTCTAAGTCTAATTTGGCTGATTTTTTTGTCAATTTTAGAAGACATTTGGAGGTTTATTCTGAATAGTGGAGATCGTTGTTTGAGGTTAGGAAGGTTATCTTTTATTGCAATAACTGTATCCCTAATTTATCTATCCATATTCTTGTGTTTTTCTTTTGTGATGGTTGTTCATGTTTTGGCATGGTGCTAGTGAACATATTTGATTGTTGTAGACATTGTTGATTCATAGTAGATAGAGCCTTACATTTGGACGTAGAGAGAGGTCCCGTGATTTTTATCCTTCTCTTCCGAAGGAGTTTTCCATGTTAAAAATTGTTATGTGGTTTATGTGATGTTTTGTGATCTCTATTGTGTTTTTGGACAAACAATTATTGCTCCTCTTATTCATTCAAGCAGGAAAGGATTTGGTCTCCTTTGTTTCCCTTTCCCAACAAAGTGGGCCTCTCATTAGTTTTTTCATAAATATCCAATAGTCTATTTTAAACTTAAAAGTTCAAGTGGGCTTTGCAACATTTAGATTAACTTAACCTAAAGTCTCCATCAAAACCCTAACATCTCACATCCATGGCCTATGGCCCTTACCTTGCCTTCCAAATATTTCTTCCCTCTTCTCCAGACCCTATCCTCACAAATTAGTGGCCTCTTGGTGAAATAGCGGTGGTTTTTGATAGATCTAAGATTTCAATTTTGATAATCTTTCTATTAACTATTGTCTATGTTTAATCACTTCTATGCTTGATTTTTTTTATTTTTATCTTGAAATTCTTTAAAAGGTTGAATTTATTATTTCTCAATCTTGTTTTGTGATTGATTTTGATCAACATGTGGAGTTTAATATCCTAAAAATAAAATATAAATATTTGTTATTTATATTGAGAGATAAATTGCTGAAACTTTTGACTCAAAATCTGTACTTATGATTTCATTTCTTTGTATTCTCATCTTTAATTTTTTTTACATACTATATATCTTTTATATATGGAATGCCATACATAATAAAATTTTAAAATTTTTATGTAATAGGTATGCATATGAAACAAATTATACTATTTTTTTTATATATTTGACTTTAGTTTGATCTCCACAATATTGAAATTCTTAGCCACTACCCACTGGTTGTGGGATAAAATTAGTAGCATGTATATACATACTTTAGGTGCACACAATTTTTTTAAATTCATTTTAAATATAAAAAACATAAATTATACACTGTAAACACTTTTAAGGATCGCCACATTTTTCTCTATCTAAACTAATTGATACTTAACTAACTATTATTAACTTATTATTTTTAAAATAATATATATACCAAAGTTAATTTAAATTACTATCCTAACATAATAAAGTAGTTACTAAAATAAAAATTTTAAAATATATGATAATATTAGCAAATAATACATGCAATTAAAATTGAAAACATAATTAGTATGCCTCATCATGAGTAATAAATAATAGAGTGACCTTATCCATCCAGCTAGCCCAAATCCAGCTTGTCACACTATTTTATTTACACGTGTCAACATACCACTGGACAAGCTCCTCATCAATCACCACCCTTGATTTAACATTTAAATCCTTGATCTTGACCGTTCAAACAATAGACCCGCCAATAATGATGACTCTTAAAATCCAACGGTCAGGATCAATCCCAATCTCATCATCCTTTGTATTCATTACTGACACCTCTCCCGATCCAACCGGTAGTCTTAGCCCACGACATCATCATTGTCCACGTGCCATTCACGTGACGACGATGGGGATTAAAATATATATTAAAAAAAAAAAGAAAAAAGAAAAATCAAGGCGCGTTTCACATTATTCTCGTTTTTTTCTCACAAATCCGAAGGTCCATTCCTTCCTCGCCCTTGCTCTCGCTCCTCCTCTCGAGGCTCTTAGATCGAATCCGGGGTATGTTGTGCTTCTTCTGATCAGATTATCATTCGATTTGTGTATGTTTTCTCGTAATTCATCGATGTGTGTGTGAATCTCATGGCTGTGGATCGGATTCATGTGGTATTGCAGTATTTAGATTTATGATCCGCTTGAATCAGAGATTGGAATTATCCTGAGTTTTTTTTTATAATTATTTGGGGAAAAATGGTGGAATTGTATGGATCAGGGTTTTAGTGTGGGTTCTTGAGGCGTTTTGTGTGGAATTGTGTGCCAGTGTCTGTGGATCGCAAGATCTGGGTTTTCGATTTTGATGGAAAGTAGAGTTTTTCCATTTTTTCTGAAGGAATTCTGGGATTTGAGCTGATATTATTAGTCTTTTTTATGGATTTTTTCAGGGGTGAAATACCACCAAGCCTGTTGATTTTAGAAAGGTGTTTTGTCATTGATCATTGAGAATAGAACAGTTGACAGTGACATTAAAGTTAATGTGTGTGGTGTCTTGTCTAAGCTTTTTCTTTTTTCTTTTTCAATAATTTTGTTGTTTATTATCCTTTATTGGTTGGTTAACTTATGATATATATGTTTGTGTGTGCTATCATGAGAGTTTCTGGATCAAATATTGGTTGGTAAATGGGTAAATGATAAAACCTTGACATCTTCTTCATCAATGTTCTTAGACTGTTACTTTTGATTTTTGTGTGAATGAGTTGACATGACATGGAAGATCTAGCTTTGTACCATATTAATGTTTTGGTATTCATATGTTATGCAAGGGTTGAGACCATATTAGCCTGAAAGTTTTTGTTTGTTGGATTGACTACTGGATGGCTACTAGGTTTGGATTATATGGAGTATTTGATTTTGCTCTTTCCTTGCCTTCAGGTTGCTGGGTTGAAATGGGTGTGGCACAGAACAGTATTGACATGGAGGAGGGAACATTGGAGATTGGCATGGGTATGTTGCATCAGATTGCTTGTGCCATTTGTATTCATGTGAAATTTTGATTGGTTTACATGTGCATATGTTGCAATATTGCTTACCTTAATGTTTATTATAAACTTGAATTGTAAGAGTTAAATGTTACCATGACAGAAGAAATATTTGGTGCTAAGTAATACCTTGTGCTGTGTTGTTGGCTCACTTGACAATACAAAAACAAAAAAACAATAGTTCACAACAGCACGGGACAAAAGTGTTGTTACACAAATAGAGATACATACACCCATGCACACAATATACATTACATTTGAGATTAAATATGCTTGTTTTTAGTAGTGTTGCTTTTATCTTGTAGCATTTTCAATGGCTAAATTCCATTTATTTATTGTGATGCAGAATACAGGACTGTTTCTGGAGTGGCAGGACCTCTAGTTATTTTGGAGAAGGTCAAGGTATGTATTTTTCATTAGGGTCTGTCACCCAATGAATCATTGATGTATTCACCATTTTTGACATTTTCTATTAAAATTTTGCTCACTTATACTTGTCTTTTTTAGGGACCCAAGTACCAGGAAATTGTCAATATTAGATTGGGAGATGGCACAACTCGACGTGGGCAGGTCCTTGAAGTTGATGGTGAGAAGGCTGTTGTGCAGGTCAATGAGCTTACTTTATGTCTTTTAAATTTTTTGCTATTTGTACTCTGCATATTGTGGTTTGGGAGCAGTCCTAGGAGCTCATTGGTTAAGCCTTGGAACCTGATTCTCTGCAATCATAATCTTCATCTCGTCATCTTTCAAGAACCCACTTTAATTGCTTGCAGTCAAGAGATAAGAACCCCCAATAGAAGTGTTCTGACATGAATATATACATTTTTGATGTGTAAGGCATTATTGGAACTCAGTCTACTTATGGAACTAGGAGTGCATTGGCAAAGATTTATAAATTTAAATTAAAATTGGTAGCTAAAGTGTGTTAGATCTAGTTTTAGTATGACATGAATTTTACTAATTGTTTCTTTCAGATTTGCCACATGATATGTATATATATATATATATATATAGTTGTATATATTCTCCATAGAGGAATCTCTCTTCAAATATGTATGTGTTTTTGCCGATTTTTGTCAGGTTTTTGAGGGAACGTCAGGAATTGACAACAAATATACAACTGTCCAATTCACAGGAGAGGTGATGAACTTTCTAACACTATTTCATACTTATTTAAGTCAACTAATATAATCATCTACATTTTTATGTCATGTATATTATTATTTATGAGAGCCATTTACAGAGTTATTATTATATGAGAGGATGATGTTATGGGTGAGAGCTAACTAGGAGCATTTATTCTTCATTTTTGTCCTCTCTATGTGGTTTTCCCATGTTATTTTTATACCATTCAAGTGAGGCTTGGTTTATGCCATCCAATGATTATTGATTTTGGATCATGCTTGAACTGATGGAAGTGAGAGGAGAATTATAGAAAAAATTATCTTATCTGATGTGTAAAAAGAGCAAGAACTCAAGTTTGCTTATGAATAGCTACACTAGTACCTTTTTTCCTTGAGGGCAATATAATGTTGTAAATTCTTTTGATTTAAATATATGTTATCATATTCCATTGCACATATTTACCTTTGTATGTGTTCAGGTTTTGAAAACACCTGTTTCCTTGGATATGCTTGGACGGATTTTCAATGGTTCAGGGAAACCAATAGATAATGGTCCTCCAATTTTGCCTGAGGCTTACTTGGATATTTCTGGTAAGTTGATTGAGTTATATGGCGTATTTTATATTATAATGAAAGCTTTGAACTTTCTCCATATTTTTTCTGGCACACTTTAATTTTTTACAAGCATGTCGCAGGAAGTTCAATCAATCCCAGTGAACGAACATATCCTGAAGAGATGATTCAAACAGGAATATCAACCATTGATGTCATGAACTCTATTGCTCGAGGGCAAAAAATCCCTCTTTTTTCTGCAGCCGGTCTTCCTCATAATGAAATAGCTGCTCAAATTTGTAGACAAGCTGGTTTGGTGAAGCGTTTGGAGAAGTCTGATAATCTTTTGGAGGTAATTCAAATCTAAGCATGCTAATGCATGAATAAATGTTACGAATTTTCTAGGTTTAAAATTACTTCCACTGCTGGCGGCGAATGCAATTTTCATTTCGCATTTTAATATATTGAAGCATCTGAAAGTTAATTATGGAAATTATGGTTAGTTTCTTTGGTTGTTTAGAGGACAATTTTCATGAATTGCTTATGTTGCCTAGTTAACATTGATCTGAGAGATTGGTTTGTGACATATCAATAAAAGAGGCTGTTTTGACATATTTATCTTACCCTGTTGTATTAGGATTTTTGGAGTTCTTAATGTCCATTTGCTTCAGTATTATCTCATCTCTGGTTTTTGGTCAAGAAAAAAGGATGAATTTTTTTTTTTGGAAGATCCATTAGATTGTTCATTGTGTTTCTATGCTTGAATCTTTTTTACATTCTAAGGTAGGGTTCTACTTTTCTGTTAAAAACTATTATAAAATGTTATGTATAAGAAAAATTTTTAAGCCATTTGGGAAGACATTTGTAATTTCTTGATTGGAACTTCTTACTTCTGTGCAATCTACTTTAACCCTTTGACGGACAATGAACTTGGATTGCTGCCGAAAACTACTTTAGAATGTGTCATTATATATTACATCAAAGTGCAGTTATATATTGCATGATATAATGTGTTTCAATTCAGTAACTGACAAGTATTTAAAAATTTATTCATTTTGGATGGCCTTGATGTTTCTTCTTGCTGACTTAAGCTTATTGTTCCCTATTGTCCCGTCATTATGTACCCATTTCCCTTACATTTACAGGATGGAGAGGAGGAGAATTTTGCAATTGTGTTTGCAGCTATGGGAGTAAACATGGAAACTGCACAGTTTTTTAAACGAGATTTTGAAGAAAATGGTTCAATGGAGCGAGTCACCCTTTTCCTAAATCTGGTAATGTTCCAATGTCAGTTTGCTTAACAGTATATTAGTTACCATCATAATGTAGACACCATTTCTCAATGCCCTTTTAGCTTTTTACTCTGGAAAGTTGAACAGGGCAGGAATTTCACGTTCTTCATACTGTCTTTAGCTCTTTCTCTGGCCCTTTCTTTGCAGGCAAATGACCCCACAATTGAACGTATTATCACCCCTCGAATTGCTCTCACTACAGCAGAATACTTAGCTTATGAATGTGGGAAGCATGTGCTTGTCATCCTAACAGACATGAGCTCATACGCAGATGCACTTCGTGAGGTAAAGACTCCTGCTTGCCTTTTCCCCTGCGGATGCTGTGCGTGCAATTTTTGAAGTGTGATTCATAGCTTTTGTTCATTTCAATTCATAGCTTTTGTTCATTTCAATCTGAAGTGGTTAAGGCCCTTAACCACATGTCTGGAATGCAACTGTTTTCTGTTTAATGTGAGATCTGCGTATACCTAAATATGATTCTAGCTAGCTACATATATCATAGGTTTAAAAAAAAATGCTAGGTCTGCATAAATTTGTTCAACAAATCATTTGTGCTTGGCACACACCTTAATGAAGAATTTTGTTGATTATGTCATACCAAGTTTTCAGGTGTGGTGCAGGCATGGGTTTGTTCCTGCATTTTCTGTGGCTATAATCACATCTGAACCTGGATTATATGGAGTATTCCTTGTTTACTGATTGATGGCCTCATTTATTTGAAACTTCTACTCTTGCTGGCCTTTCATTTAACATCTTTTTGTGTGCTTACACTTACTAATCACTTGAGTACACATTCTGTTTAGAAGTACTAACGATGTTTATGTTTTGAAAATTCACCCTCAGGATCTTAAGTGAAGAAATTGTGTTAACCACTAAATGTAATTTTGCTTAGTGCAAAGTGTGTTTTTCATTCTGGTGAAGTGTATCGCAATTTTCAAGTCTATGTTTTGGATATTCACTCTCTGGATCGTAAGTGAAGAAATTGTGTTGACCACTAAATGTGATTTTGCTTAGTGCAAATGTGTTTTTCATTCTGGTGAAGTGTATTGCAATTTTGCTTCATGTGGCTGTTGTTTTATTTTTATTTTTATCTATCTTTTTATCTTATGCATTTGCTGCTCTTTGAATAATATGCTTTATTTGAATGATATCTGAATATTTGTTCTAATTTCAGGTATCTGCAGCCAGAGAGGAGGTCCCTGGAAGACGTGGTTATCCTGGGTACATGTATACTGATCTGGCTACTATTTATGAGCGTGCTGGACGTATAGAGGGAAGAAAAGGATCTATCACACAGATCCCTATCTTGACCATGCCTAATGATGGTATGTTTTGTTTTTTTAGTTTGTCTCTCATTATGATCATTTTTGCCTTATTTTATTTCTATAGACTTGCGTGGTACTTCCTTATTCCTGCTGGAAATTTCTCTCTGTTCTATCTTTAATGTGGGATAGAAAAAACAAATCCTTTTTTGTTTGATTCATTGGTTGTGTATACTGAACAGATATAACACATCCAACACCTGATCTTACTGGATACATCACTGAGGGTCAAATCTACATTGACAGGCAGCTTCATAATCGGCAGGTACTGCATCCCTACTTTCAAGAGTGTTTATTTAGAGCAATGATGTAGTTATCAACTTTGTTATTGGTGCTAGTGTTTCTGAAAATTGCTTCTGTCCATCTCTTTACCACCTGTTGTGACTGCACATTTTTATGAAATTTTTAAGACAAGCAGTTTTTCCATCTGGCAGTCTGGAGTTTTGTTTATTTGTGTATACATGATGTGCATGCTGGAATTCTAAAAGTCATTGCCCATTTGCAGATATACCCTCCGATCAATGTCCTCCCATCACTCTCAAGGCTGATGAAGGTTAACTTCTTGTAAATTCAATTCTTTCAAAGAACATGCATCCTCCTGGGTTTCTGGTATAACTAGAGATCTCCATGGATAGTATAGATTTTGTGTTTATTGAGTTGGTTTTGCTTGCAGAGTGCAATTGGTGAGGGCATGACTCGCCGTGATCACTCGGATGTGTCTAACCAGGTTGGTCATCAGGACTTCAGCTTGTTTGCAGTTGGCTGGTGTTTTAGACATGAGATAATGATTTGAATTTCTTTCTGATTCAGCTCTACGCTAATTATGCTATTGGGAAAGATGTTCAAGCCATGAAAGCAGTTGTCGGAGAGGAGGCACTCTCTTCAGAGGATCTGGTATCTCCCTTAAAACTTGCTCAATAATACAGATTGTCATTCTACCATGTTTTTATCTTTCTATATATTAATTTGATATTCTTTTCTTGATTTGAAACACAGCTGTACCTAGAGTTTCTGGAAAAGTTTGAGAGGAAATTCGTTACCCAAGGGGCATATGACACCCGAAACATTTTCCAGTCTCTTGATCTTGCCTGGACGCTGCTTCGCATCTTCCCTCGAGAGCTTCTCCATCGCATACCTGCGAAGACTTTGGACCAGTACTACAGCCGAGACAGCGCGCACTGAAACTGTCCGTCAGAGCCTTATTTTTTTCCCCGAAAAATTATATTGAGAGTTGCATAAATAAATTTATTTTGCTATCACCTTCAACTCGGCGGTTTGTCTGTCTGATAGTTTAGGTACTTATTCTTTTCCTGTCAAAATTCTCTGGTATTTATAATGCCTTTGCAAGGCATTTGTAACATTATTCCTTTTTCCCACTGGTGATGCTAAATTTGGTGTTTCAAGGTTATCTATATAAATTCAACTTATCAATGGCTGAAGTCTTTATTATATGAAATTCTTGTTGATTGTGGAGACCAGGTCCTTTAGATACATGATATTGTATTTGATGAAATTATGAAGCAGGAAAAAATGTGTCATAACTAATTTGATCTTCAGTTTCAGAAACTTTGAAGCATGTGAATCCTTATGTTTGTGGTATTCTTACAAGTAGGTTGAATAAAAGTCTAAAATTGATGCCACAATTTCCTAAAACTGTTTTCCAAAGCTGCAACCAAGCTTGATCATTAGTATAATAAAAAAGATTAGTGATTAAAAAATCCCTTAAAATTCACAAATTGTTACACCCATACCATACATCTGATTTTCAGAGTTTACAGTCTTATTCTTTTTTCCTTCCAACATATAAAACTTGACCTTACCGCTCCCGAGAACTTGCTTCAGCAGGCTTTTACAATGGAGAGCTTGTTTCAGCAGACTTCTCCAATGAAGTTTAAGGCTTCAAGGCCGATATTTCCAATACCCAAAGGTGGACCAAGGCTACACCGTGGTGTGTTATGTGTAGTAATAGCATCGATAATTTTTTGAAACTGCATACATAAATAGTCATTGATAATTTATAAGAATAGTTTTATATTATTTGTTACCAAATAAAACAATTTTCTATACTCGCATTAAAGAAAAAAATTAAAAATATCTTCCCTCCAAAGATGCAGTGCCTTGCATGAAATTTTGATAATGCTGAAGATAACAGCATTTGGGTAAGATTGGAGTGTTCTATTGCTGATGAACTATTATCCCAAGGGGTATCATGTACCATATGGTTGTATTTGGATAGAGGACTAAAGATAGATTAAGGTCCAGGTTCAAACCAATTTATTCTCCACTCTAATGCCCTTTAAGGTGTTTTAATAACTGTAGGAACCAATTAATACTAGATAAGAGGGGTAATATTTTATTCTGTAATAAGGTGTTCTAATTCACATGATGAGTGGTAATAAAAGAAGAGTATTAGTTTGTATTCTTTTCCGAGCACAGCCCATGAACTTCGCATTAGCATGCTGATAAAAATACGATCAGAAATGGTCATAATGTTTAGTAGCATAACATAGTTGAGATTATTCAACAGTACACTTAATAATTACACAAAAATCGAAAGCATAAAATGTGAATTATACTATCTACTAAAGAATATGAGTAGAAGATGAAGAGACAAAGGATACACAAAAATCAAAGCCATGTATGTGCAGGTGAGCCACTGAGAGGAAAAAACAAAAAATGGAGTTTGATAACTTGGAAGATACTGGTAGTAGATGTAATAGATTTGAGCTTTTCACAATGAAGTGGTTGAATTTATTGCACAATTAATTTAGACAGCATGCCTTGGTAATCTACATAATACTAAATTTCATAGTGGCAAACTATTTATTTAAGAAAATTGCTTGCATCTGTATGTAACAATGGGCAATAGGAATGCAAAACTATGACATGACTTATTAACACAGGCATGACATGGAGCTGAGTGGGTTTTGGATTTGATATAATGGTGTTGATGCTTAATTGCATTGATCCACTTAAAACATGAGAACTTTCCTATCATAATCAGATTGATCGGCCCATCTAGATCTGTTTAAATTTAAATTTAATACTTATTTTTTTAAGCATTTAATAATATTGATTGTAGATTCATTTAACCTTAAAAATAAATATAAAGCCAAAGGTAATATTTAACATTATCTCGAATTTAATGTCTATAACAAATTAACAATTCAATTAGATGTGTTTTGTACATGCGTTTCATAGTGTTGGGATTTCGGAGGTGTCAAAGGTTGTGACAGAAGGCAACATGAAAAACTATTGGTTTTTCACAAACAAACTTTCTAAAACCAAATTGCTGAGTTGAAACCAAAATAACAAATAATAGTAATTGCACAAGACAATAAAATAAAAGGTTAACAACTGAAATGAATAGTTTATTCACCATATGATTCAATGATGATGAGCTTGAGCTTGGTGATATTCTTCATTCTATATAGGGTGCATACTGAAAATACATAATCTAAAACTGTGTTTGATTGATAACTAGAAGGGTGTGTTTAAGAGAATATTTTCTGCAAATTGGTTTGGAGAGAAAACTCTTATATTGAGACACTTTCACTCAGTTGTTACTAATTAAAATTGAATAGTAATAGATATTTATTAATATTAATAATGTTTAAAACTTAATTAATAAATATATTTATCTAAATAATTAGATCTATACAAATAGGTATATGTTGATGAGATAAGTATCCGATATTTGGTTGGTGACCTTTAGTAACACACTAACCAAAGACTTCAACTTGAATTAGAATTCCTTAGCAGATATGGTTTCTCAATTTTGGTCGCATGGAAACTCACTAAAAGGAAGTCTAATTCACCCTAGAATTAATCCAAGGTGATTACTTCATAAACACAGAACTAAAAGTGAAACCATGAATTCAGGCCCACTGCCATGTTCTTGGGATGTTTCGGCTAAGTTTTTGACTGAGCTGGTCTTGGCCCTTTTGGGCCCTCTTTTGACATGGTCGCCCACCTCATAAGCCAAAGTGTCCCACCATCATCATTGGTGCCAGTTCTAAATTTATATTAGTTGATCCAAGTGGTTCTAACATGGACTTGGGTTCAGTTGGAATCATCATGGTTGCATCCAGCTCCTTGCCTAGTTCCTCCTTGTACTCATTCTTTTTTGCCTTGAACCATTTGTAAGGTTCTCTCATTTAGATGTGTCATAGGTCCTTAACATATCATGTTTTATCATGTAAAAACAAGACGTGATTAAATAAACTTGTCATCTGTACTACATTGTTTTAACTGTTTGCTAATCATGTCATGTCCATGTTTAGTTTTTGATAATTTTATTTAATTGTGTTGTGTTTGTGTTAGCCAAATTTCTGTAAAATGTAAAGGTTGACACCACTCTTTTATAATCATATAACCTGAATTGGCACCTAATAGTAATGCTGGGGCAAAGTTAGTAGGATAGTTCTCATAGACGTTTTATTTGCATGTCCAGCAGACATGCTTAAAAATGTTGAAGAATCAAAGAGAAATGATAAACAAGGTTGAACCAATATGAAGGAAATGAAAATTATTAACTAAATGTTAGATGGAAAACTAACAAGAAAAACAGAGTATTTTCATCAAGCCAAGCGATCAACGTAGCTAGTCATCGAATAAATAGAAAGGAAGTAGCTTATTATGCCTGGTTATTTATATATGTTATTATCAGTTCACGAAATGTCAGCATGGCTTCCTGACTGATAGAATATCCAAAGTTCCAAACCATAATATAATGAATAAGAGAAAAAAATTATTACCCTTGGAAGGGAGCAAGAAAATGACTCCAATAATCCATCTGCACCACGGTAAAACTGGAAACAAGGAAGCATCTTAACATTCAGTCTCCTGCACATTGGCTGGTTTTCATCATAGTCCACCTTGAGGAATAAAACATCAGGGTGATCTCGAGCTGTTCTGCATAACTGAAAGACAATGATGGGAAAAGGAAGAACATGAATACCTATATTATGATTTTCAACACTCAAACACTGCAATTTAAATCTCAATTACAAAGTAACACATGAGATGGTAAATGGAGAATTTTCTACTATTCAGCCAGCATTATCATGGCAGGTCATTATGTTTCATTCAGTCAAAAGTATCTAACTTGATATGAGCAAACTATAAAATCCTCTAGCATGATCAAACTGACAATAAAACTAGAACTATGAATCACATACTAATCCTTCAAGGTGCTCTTTTCCCCTCATAATTGGAGGCAGTTCAATACATGATTCATCTTAAAATTTGGAAAAATATACATATTGTTACTTGAAATGTTTCCTTTTGAGCATTCATCAAAATCAGAAAGAACAAAAGTCCTATTCATGCATTTATATCTATTGAATAAATTGAGTTTTCATTCCTCTATTAACACTAAAGTCATTGGCCTTATCTTTTAACAGGATATTTTGGCCAAAATGGCCAAGTGTTTCATACTTGTCCAACTTGTAAGTTGTAATATCACAATAAGCTAACTAGTAAGAATAACATCATAGTGATTCCTTGTTCAATGGATCATGATGTCCCACACTAAGGAAAGCTCAAGAAACAAATGAGAGTCTTAAAGTCCAAACTAACAAGTAGACAAATCTATGCATCATTCATACATCCAACTTGCAAATAATCCAAGCTGATAAATTCCAAATTGAAGACAAATAAACTAAACTAGCAGCATCAAGCACATAACTGATCAATTGATCTCAGAATTCAGAAGCTCAAAGTGAACTTTGTAAAAAGGGCTCCACAATGTCCACATGAAGCATATACTAAGTTCAAAGTAGATAAATCCTTATCCAAGAAAATCCTACACGCTTAAAAAACAATCCAAGGAAATTAATCCCAAACTGATAACACAAAACCTAAACCATAAACTACACAACATAGCATCAAGCACAAAAATCAGAAACTCAAAGTAACTCAAAGTGAACTTAACTTTGGGAAAAGAGCTCTACATGAAGCGCACCAAGTGCCATAAAATTCAACAATTACAAGCCTATCTCCAGCTTCACTCAACTGATTCAAAAACTCCTCAGTAGAATGCACATCAACCATGTTTTTCCCTGCATTTCTCTCCCACCATTTGGGACCTTCATTCTGAGAAACAATACCATGAGCCTGCAAACACAATCAATCAACAAAATCCAGTGCTTGTTTTCCAAGAAAATAATTTAAAAAAAAATGATAAATTTGATCTTATTGAGGGTGTTACCTTCAGACGAGGCAAACGGATGATTGGCCTGCGGACGACGGGGGATGCGGCGGCGGCGTGCTTGACGGGATCACACCGGAGCTCCGGTGGCGGCGGGCTTTGAAGAGAAAGGTTGGAAGTGAGGTAGAAATGGAGCAGAGCGTCCGCCATGGAACTCTCACAACCAAAACGTCAAAGGTCTTCCTCACTGTTCAAGATCCATGAAAAATAGTTTATTTATGTATTGGTCCCTCCATAATAATTGCAGATACATCCTCCGAAATTATAATATTTGACTCGAGTTTATGTTCGCAGTTCAAGATCCATGAAAATAGTTTAATTATGTTTTGGTCCTCCAAAATAATTGCAGATACGTCTTTCGAAATTATAATATTTGACTCGAGTTTATGTTCGCAGTTCAAGATCCATGAAAATAGTTTAACTATGTTTTGGTCCTCCAAAATAATTGCAGATACGTCTTTCGAAATTATAATATTTGACTCGAGTTTATTTGTGGATATGTCCGAAATTATCATATATTTGAGTATAATTCAAAATTTATTATGATTTGCCAGTTTTAATGTTTCGAAAAATTTTGATCTGAAATAAGAGAGGTTAAGTTTGTCATTTTCAAAAGTTACATATATATATATATATATTGACAAATGGTGATAAGGGTCGGCCAGGACGTCAAAGAGACACAATGAAATATACTATGTGGGGTAGATATATAGGTATTTAAAGTATATCATGTGTGCCCAAGATTATATATCAACGACCACAACCTCACGATGATAAACTCCTGCTTTTGCAATTTTAAAAGGATGGAGAATATAACTTTTTTTACGAAAGCTCCCGGTGAACACTGGGTGGACAATATCGATGCAGTATTTTTTCACACAATATTACACGAGTACTATGCACAAGAGATTCAACCTAACGCTACTCACCCACCACCCAAAGCTTAGATGGAAATTTCAGGAGCACATAGGGAACAACCCACAAGAATAATGGAAACCAAAGGGTCACACTCCATCTGTGAAAGATAATTCCCATCCATGTAGTTCAACTAAACACCAAGGACCAAAACATAAATTTGATATCAAACAAATCAAAATTAGAAGTTACAAGAGGGTCATGGAAAACTTAAAAGTTTTGTAATAGCATCAAAATGTGATATTACAACCATATGTAGAATATATGTACAAGCATAGTAAAACATTCCAAAACATGCTCAATAACATTCCCTGTATTAAAAAATGTACAAATATGTAGAATATATGTACAAACATAGTAAAATTTCCAAAACATGCTCAATAACATTCCCTGTATTAAAAAACGTACAAATATGTAGAATATATGTACAAACATAGTAAAACATTCTAAAACATGCTCAATTACATTCCCTGTATTAAAAAATGTACAATATGAACAAGCATACCAAATAGATTTTATTTTCTGCTCAATTTGCTTGGTATTTCAATCAAGTTTTTCTTTGCCAGGTTTGTTATTGAATCCGCTATGACTCGAGCACTTGACTTCATATAGCCACCTGGTATGGTAATTGAGACGATTTAACATAAGGTATATTGCAGGTAAAAAAATTTCAAGTGAAAGTATGCAGCAGGTTCTCACCAGATGTAAGCATGATAATTGGTATATTCTGTTCTTTGGCAAATCTGAACACTTTTTCATCTCTTGCAGTTACTCCTTCAGGACTGATCTGAGCACATGGAAAACCGATTGATAAACAGTTAAATAGTTAAATAGTTCATGTTTTAGGTCAAAAATTAATGGGTGGGCAGGTTCAGAGAGAGACTCTCATATATTAGAAAACATCTCATTATGTGCAATGGGATGTTTGCTTAAGTTCCAAAACAGTTAAATAGTTCATGTTTTAGGTCAAATCACAGCAATGAGCTGATCCTGTACTCATTTGTGATTATTTAGCTGAATGCCTTGATTATAATTCAGTTCAAGCCGCAAAAGGATCGCAGTCTACTTCAACCGCATCATGACTTCTTGAATCTCTAAAAACATTGTAAACTAACACAAAATTGTATGCAGATCTGTGTAGCCACTAAGCTTATAGCTTATAAGAAGATAATCATGAAGTCCTAAATAAAATCATAAACAAGACTCTGTACAATCATCTTTATATTATTATCTCTAGGCTCTAGGATGAAATAGGTCTTAGAAAAAAATTTAGGTAACATAACCAGAAATAATAAGAGTTGAGTTCAAGCCTAATAGAACCATGCCATTAAGCAAATTGAAATGGTTTGAATACTAAATCAGCATAACACACCTTTAACCTTCCCAAAGGATCTCCGTCAAGTATATCGGTGCCAGCATTATACACAATCAATTCAGGATCAAAACTGTTTCTTGCAACCTACAACCCAAACCAAAACTTAAATATTCATATGTGCACAAGACTTGTTTATTGAATGAAATGACCACAAGTCAAATGCACATAAATAAATGGTTAATGCACTTCACTAATGATATAATGACATATAAAAAAGGGTCAATAAATTTTAATTGATGAGTGATGAACAAATATTTTAGAACAATACTTAAGAATAAATAGATGCACTCTTCTCAACAGTATTCAAATTTCTCAGCCAATGCTTTCACAGAATAAAATCATTCCTAAATATAAGTTGTCTGACAGATGAACACATTAGATAATTAATGTACCTCAAGTGACTTGTCTAACTGATCCAAGTAGTCCTTTGTTTTTGTTCCACTCTATTGATGTATAAAAGAAAAACAATTAACCACATGCACTTTGAAATTGGACATGACTTGAATTAGCAAAACGAACTCATAAAACAGTCTCTCGGCTTACCACTAATTCTACCTTCTGGTCGATATATCTGCTTGCCTCAAAGTCCTGTTAATGAGAACATCTTTACGCATAAATAATGGGATTGAAAAGAAATGCTGTTTGAAAGTGGGTCTGATAAGAACAATAATTTTCACCATAATCAATGTAGCCATCCCATTTAAAGTCTTCTCCACAAATTTATACTGCTGACTAGAAAATGCAAAATGGCTTACTCCTTATAGTTTCATTTATTATTTGTTTATTTAAATATACAAACATAAGTCCAATTTCACGTACAAATTCTTCATCCTGAATTAGCCATGCAGATTAGGTCTCATAACATCTACTTCCTAAAAATTAACCAATTTCAATGTCCTGAACAAAATATTGATAGATTATATGGTCTCCAAATATTATAATGTTTTATATCGTTCCAATTTTGACAAATAGAGAATCAGATATGAGCCTGACATCATAAAGCAACCCCAATAAAGTTGGCCAGAAAATATATACACCAAAATATATGAAGATAAGTTCATTTGAACCAGTCTTTGAACATCAATCAGGCCTTGATGGGATTTTATACAATTATAATTTTTTTTCCTCCCCCCCATACACACTCATACAAGCATGTGAGTGCTTGCCTGTGTGCTGTAAAGAGTTCTCTATATAAAAGTTGGAAATCGGGACATAAGAAACAAAATTTGAAACAGGAGTTTAGGATAGTTCTTACAAGAGGATAGATTCCAGAGTTGTACATGTCCATGATATAGATTCTCCCTGTAATTAAACAAAACAGTTAGTTGAATCTAACAAGTAAGGACAATTGCAAGCATTGTAAGGAGAAAACATACTGTCATCAGAGAAGTCTCTTTCATGGCCATTCCCTTGGTGAGCATCAAGATCAATAATCATTGCCCTGAAGATTACAACATCAACAAATAGTACGGAAGAGACATACATCAGAGAATGAGCATTGCACTTCATCTTAGAAGGGCTTAATCAAGACAACAGAATTTAATCACATTAGGGAGCAACCTACCGACCTTGAAATGTTTAACCGGACATATGCATATTGAATGCATAAAGAAATATCAGCATAAACACAAAACCCACCACCCTCATTTGCAGAACAATGGTGGAATCCTCCGCCAACATTTATTGCCCAACCTCGCTCTTTTGCAAGTTTTGCTGCCAATATAGAACCTCCCACCTGTAAGTAACACCAATAAGCGACTCTCTATATAACTTTTATTGAAACATTCGCTGATAGATTAATTAGCAACCTGTTTGCGAAATGGGTAAAGCACCTTTCTCTGTAGAAGGCAGTTGGGAAGGGCCGCAACAGGTGGTACCTAAAGAAGAAATCATCCATCTACTTACACAGCATAAAAAAAGCCATTTGTAAAAACATCGGAAAATTTCTACATCAATTTAAATAATCAATCAATCAAATTTCTACATTATAAATGTTCCTATGTACAAATATAGTAGAGAGATTAACATTCATATTTCAAGTCTAATAGATCAAAAGTAACTGAAAAAGCTTGCAAAATGCCATACTTAATGCTAGCTGAAGATTCTTTTTTTTTTTAAAAGCTTTTTTTGCAGTTTATGCAGGAAATATAAAACAAATGCACAATTCATTAAAGGGCAGCTAAGAAGCTAAGATATTGAAATAAAAGTCTGAAATTCATAGAAAACTATGTACCTCAATGATAAGGGAGACCTTCAAACTGCTTTTAAGACTGCTCAAGTATGATTCAGGGTGCACCTATTTAAGAAATCTGTGAATATAAGGAGTCAAACAATGATCAAAGCCGACAAATAGCACAAACACCTTACCACCAGTAGGTCGTCTTGTAAAGCTTCTAATGGCTCTACAATTTGAGACTTCTCCAAAACTCCTTCTGAAATCAGAAACTGGCATATTCGCCCCCATTTAGATGAATCAAAAGGGTGCCTGCACAGATAATTCTCGACTTTCAATGGAAAATGACCTTTATAATATATGGGAAAATTTAATCCACATTAGTTACTTATCTACTCCTGAAAATCACAGGATGCACTCTAGTTTTTCAGCTGCATAGCTACTTTAAACTTCATCATCTCACTATCAAATCTCTTATAGCAAATCCCATATCCTATAATTGATATTCCTTCATTCCAATTCACAACTTCGGATACTCCTACTTAATTTCTACACTTTGGAAATGATCCTATCCCACAAAACTCGCACTCAAAACACAAAATTTTTTAAGAAAAAAAGCAACAAGTAAAAACTCTCCGAATACAATCCAAGTGAACTTCAAAAACAACAACAACAACAACAACAACAACAACAACGAGAATTATCTCACAATTTCTCGATTCCAAGGAACGCGATGTCATAAGAGGGCGAATAGATCAACGAAACCTAGAAACAGGGGCAAAACCTCAGATATCATTCAGCAGAGCAAAACAGAGCAACATAGGAAGTCGAGGGCCATACCTTGGAGGGAGGCACATCGAAGTAGAGCTTGGAGGAGAGTATCCGAGCTCTGCGGATGGCATCGGGGGTATCCAGGAGCGTTGGGAAGGGTGGTGGAGGATGAGGCCATGGCGATGATTCGTAGTGTGGTGTCTTTGAATAACAGCTGGATGAAAGAACAACGAGTCTATTCTTATATAGCTTCGTTCTCAAGCCAACTGATGGTATTTTTATAGAAGGCATCTCGCCTGGTTTCAGGTATTCCTTAGTTTTCCCCTATCATATTCTGACATGTATTCTCTTAAAAAAAAATAACATCATACGAAAACATGAATGTAATAGGGAAGAACAAAAACAAATATGAATGTAATAGGGAAGAACAAAAAACATATGCCCTCCAAAACCAAAATAGGCATTGTTTTGTTTTTATTTTTATTTTATTCTTATTTTTAATAAATAAAACTAGTTAATCCCAATATTAATTAAAATTTATTAATACTGTGAAACTGTGTTTTAATTTATCATACTAAATTCTATATTCATAGGTCTGACACATAGTTTATTCATATTTATTAAAAAAAAAAAAACTTATTAGTATAACCTTAGTGATAGAAATATGGCAATATGCGAATAAAATATTGAGACATCAACTTCCTTTCACAATTGAAATGGTTTATCTATTTTATTAAAATAAATAAATAAATAAATAAATATGAAATATATATGTATATATTGTCTTCGTAAATATATGACAATATTTTATTCTAATTTAATTTTAATTAAATAATCAAAATTGTATGTTTGGTATTCATTTTTTTTTTCAGTTATCCATAATCATGTTTTGGTCAATTGAGTTATTTGGTATTTAAGTGATTTTATTTTATTGAAACCGTATTGTACCAAAATATTAGATTAGTAGGAGCATCTAATCAACGATACATTTGAATTATTTATATAAAAGTTCATGTGAGATACACAAATAACAATTTTTTACATTAGTGTATGCACTCAATCAAACAATGGAAAAAATGGACCATGTAACAAAAGAAATGCACTCAAGCCATTGCAATATTATCTTACTATCACATGGCATATATACAACAGCTTTAGTGCGAGTAGGCTAGAATTTTGTGCGTTTGATATAGTTGTTATGGTTAAATGTTGAAAAGCCCCAAGTGAGAATCATTGGGTAAGACCTTTCCTGAGAGGATGGAGGAAGATGTCGAGGAGGAATGGACCTTCCCGTTGCTTAATGACGAGGAGGAAAATGATGTTGATCATTTCTCGCCGTTGAGGGAGAGGTTGGGCACACGGCTGGTGTTCACCATCGAGGGAGAGGCTGTCTACAAACCAATTTTGCTTCCTTCTCGTAGGGAGCTTTGGGGATGCAAAGCCGTTAGGTCGGCATGCAATGGTTGTGGGGCTCGGAGAAGATTTGTGTACGAGATCCCCTCAGATGAGAAGGGGAAGCAACCATGACCAGAGAAAACAAGCGTGCAGATCAAGAGGGTAGTTGAGCCTTGCTCTCACCCCAATGAGGGAAGTAGATGTGTTCCGTCGGTGGTGAAGAGTGCTATCGGTGCCGAGGTAAAATGGCAACTCTTATACCTTTGCAAGGAGGAGGCAGCATGCAGAGGAAGGGTTGGACCCTTAGCAGAGACTCTGGCTGTGGTAGAACATAGCTTCCACGCAGCCACCCAAGATGGCTTCTCGGAGGTTCTTCTGGCGGTGGTTGAGCACAGCTCCCACAAAGGCGGTCAAGATGGATTTTCGGAGGTATTTCCGGCAGTGGTGGAGCTTGGCTCCCACGCCGGTGGTGGGGATGGGCAAGAGGGGAAAGATGTGTTGACGACTGCATGTCCTTCAATGGTTGAACTTTGCTCCCATACCGGAAGGCAGAGTGTTGTGTCGGAGAAGGTCTCTGCGGTGGTGGAGCCTGGCTCTCATGTTGGTGTTGATGCGGCGCAGGCACATCTACAACTAGTCATGCGTTGGACCGATGGTCAAGATGGCGCTCAGGTAGCGACTAATGGTCAGGGTGCGTCTTGGTCTGCTGAGCAAGCGTGATCAGCGCATGGATTGAAGCGCCGATCGCTTGGTTCAAGGGAGCGTGGTGTCGAACTTTAGTTGTCTTGGCTATTAACCTCGATATCTCCATCTGTAAGGTCAAGTGGCGCGCATTTTTTTGAGGGGTCAAATAAGGCGTCCGAGGTTTTTGAATTGGAAGTCTTGATCACGTGTTGGGAGGTTGTTGAAACATGGGAGGTAGAGATATGGGTGGCTCCTATAAATGGGCTTGTTGGGCTTCATTTTGGAGTGGTCATGTTACCAATTAGGGGAGATTTCTCTGATCAGACTAAAGACCCTCTTGTGGTATCACTGCTATGTGATGTGGGAAGCTTTGTGCGCCATGATGGCACTCTTGTTGCCAAAGTAAGTGAGAAGAGGCTTACGCTAAGTGATGGGCCAGATTTGCCCAATGGGTTGGGGATGGGCACCTCTATGTGTACCATCCTACGCAATTTGGATTATATAAGTCCTCACTTGGAGATGGTTAGTGGGACACTCACATTGGTAGAGCCCCCAGTGGTCTCTGTCGGAGGACCGATTGTGTTTGGGGAGGGGGAAAACCAAAATCAGGAAGAAGGCTAGTTTGTTATCTTGTTTCCACTCTACCCGGTGGGAGTTTCATGTCGCCGGTCTATCCTTCTTCTGTTTTTGTTGTTATTCCTAGTCTCTTTTCCACAGCTAGTGGATATTTTGTAACCGTATTTCTGTTTTAATAAATCTTGTGGTTTATCCACCTTTTCAAAAAAAAAAAAATAATAATAGTTGAAAAGCATATATCATAAGTTGATAGATTTTTAACATTTTCTTAGACATGTTGGACAACAATATAAAAGTAACTGTGAGTGAAGATGTAATTTTTATTTTTGTTTGTTTTTAAAGAAATAAATTAAGATGAAATCAAAATCTATGCCATAAATTTCTAACAAACAAACTGCTCAAAGTTAAAACAGAGGAATGTGATCATTTTTCGGATGTTTATAGAATATAATTATAGAGGCAAGTTAGGCTTCATAAACAGGCCATTGGTAGCCTAGTGATATTGTCATAACGCAGTGAAAGGTAAAATGCAAATCCGAGTCCTTGAGCAAAAATACTATAGCACAATATAGTGTGTTGAAGCAGTACTACTAGTCATCATTGTTCTCGGGCATAGGCATAGTTTATGGTATCGTTAAAATGGGTTTGGTAGGTTTTTTATGGGAGATGTTGTATTTTTCCCCTCTAGAATTGCATGACATGGGGATTTATTAGCTCGGTTAATGACATGATTTTCATCATCCCATGTGATGTCTAAATGGTTAATAAATTTTTAAGTGGTCAATAAGCCATCATAATTGGTGTACTATTATACTTATATGTCTCTTGATAACCCAACTACCTAGTTTATTCATTACAATCTGCTTATATAAGGGAGTTATATGCTGTCACTAGAGCTGTCAGCAGATTTTGACACTATCTCTTTGGCAACAAGTTTGTAATAAGAACTGATCAAGAGTCATTGAAACATCTTTGCCAACAGACAATTCAAACTCTTGAGCAACAGCGGTGGATACCAAAATTACTTGGGTATGACTTTAAGATCGAGTATAAGCCTGGCAAAGATAATGTAGTTGCGGATGCCTTATCCAAATGCTTCATTTTGCAATTATCTTCTTCCCAGTGCTCACTGATTGATCAGATACGTGAGTCACAGTTACAAGATCCAGATTGTAAGGCCATTATCATACAAATTCAGTCAATTGGTGCTAACACTAAAGACTTTTATTGGAAAAATAATTTATTGTGGAAACATGGGAAATTATTCATTCCTGATGATCAACAATTGAAACACATTTTGCTGGTAGAATTTCATTCTACTCCTATGGGAGGACATTCAGGTACACTGAGAACTTATTCTCGTTTAGCTCATCAATTGTTTTTGGAAAGGCATGCGTAAGGATGTTGGGGAATTTGTGAAGGCTTGCATGGTTTGTCAATGAGCCAAGTCTGATCACACTAATCCTAGCGGTCTCTTACAACCTCTCCCTATTCCTCAGCAAATTTGGGAAGATCTGGCAATTGACTTTATTACAGGGTTGCCAATATCAAAAGGATATTCTGTGATTTTTGTGATCATTGATAGGCTCTCTAAATTTGGCTATTTCATTCCCTTAAAAGCGGATTTTTTTTAGCAAAATAGTTGCAAAAGCCTTTGTCCAACATATTGTCAAATTACATGGGATTCCTAAAACTATTGTAAGTGACAGGGACAAGACATTCATCAGTCGGTTTTGGAAGCACTTGTTTCAAGCTATGGGCACGACCTTATCTATGTCATCCGCATACCATCCTCAAATGGATGGCCAAACCGAAGCTTTGAACAAATGCCTTGAATTATATCTTCATTGTTTTGTTTTAGAAAATCCAAAATCATGGGTGGAATTTTTGCCATGGGATCAATTTTGGTACAACACTTCCTACCATTGCAGTATTGAATTGACACCATTCCAGATTGTATATGGACGGGATCCTCCAGCATTAATCAACTACCACTCTAATGATAATGATCCTCCGGAAGTCTCTCTAATGTTACAGAGAAGAGACACAGTTTTATCTCAACTAAAACAAAATTTATTAAAGGCACAACAAAGGATGAAGAAAATACTGATAAGAGAAGATCGGAGATTTCATTTAAAGGGGGTGATTGGGTTTTTGTGAAGTTACAACCGTATCGTCAACATTCAGTGGTTACTGCGAAGAAATCAGAAATCAAGCATGAAGTATTTTGGTCTATTTCGGGTCATTCACAAAATTGGTGTTGTTGCTTATAAGTTACACCTGCCAGAGGGAGCAAAGATACACCCAGTCTTTCATGTTTCTCTTCTCAAAAGATGTGTGGGAGATCACACAACATAGCCATCTTCAATTCCTTTACCATTACTTACCATTGAACTTGGTCCAGTTCTTCAACCATTACCTATCTTGCAATCTCGCAGTGTGCTACACAATCGGTGTGGAGGTCCGCCAAGTGTTAGTACAATGGGAAGGCTATGCAGAGAAGGATTCTTCATGGGAGGATTGGGAATTATTGCAAAAAGATTTTCCTCATTTGGACCTTGAGGACAAGGTCACAGCAAAAATGGGTTAGGGGGGGGTATTGTTGTGACATAGAGGGAAAGAAGGGCGCCAAGGGATCTAATTTTAAATTATCAGCTCATGACCAAGGGGTTGGATGACATGTCAATGGGTATTTTAAAGGAGGACAGATGTGCTGCTGATCAGGTGGAGGAATTGCCAACAAGGCGCAAAAGTGGGCGAATGAGGAAAAAGAACTTTGCCACTTGAGGAGTTCGTTGTGGATGTCCAGCGTGGCAAATGAATTAATGGAAAGGGATGGCCATTGAGTGGGTTAGTTATGCACAGGTGGTAAGGGATATAAAAAGGGGAGAAGAGAAAACAGAGAGAGGCAAGTAAGAAGAGAAATTTAGCAAGGCATGCGTTCTGGTGAAGCTCCGGCGAACATCTCCGGTGAACTCGGGAGGAAGGCAACTTCCATCTATCGTACTGTCTTTTTCTGCGTATTGAGCTAGATCCATGGATCTATAAGCTATGTGGTTAATTGTTAATTGATTGCTTTTCATGTTGCTTTTTGAGCTTCTGATGTCCAACTAAAAGAGTCCTTTTTTAACAAGTGAGTCAAAGGATGTGCTATTATTGCATATGCCTTTATGAATCTCCTATAGTAACCACTGAGACCAAGAAATCCCCTCAATTACTTGACAGAAGATGGTGATGGCCACTGCAATATAGCTTCAACTTTAGATTTATCCATGTGAACACCCACTACTGATATTACATGACCCAAATATTCAATCTGAAGGAGACCAAAATAGCATTTAGAGTACTTGGAATACAGTTTATATTCCTCCAAAGTCATGAGAACTTTCTCCAAATGAATTAAATGACTTCCCAAATCTTTGATGTAAACCAAGATCTCATCAAAGAATATAAGCACATATTTGCACACAGCGAAGTTGAAAACACTGTTCATCAAAGCCTGAAAAGTCGTTGGAGCATTTGATAAACCAAAGGGCATCACCAGCCATTGAAAATGGCTATGGTGAGTTCTGAAGCAGTTTTATATCTGTCTTGCTGATGTACCAATAGCTGATGATAACCTAATCGGAGGTCTAACTTTGAAAAAATTTGAGCTCCACACAGCTCGTCTAGCAACTCATCAACTGTAGGGATAGGGAATGCATCTTTTATGGTGAGTGCATTTAAGACCTTGTAATCAGTACAAAAATGCCATGTACCATCTTTCTTTTTAACCAATAAAACTGGAGAGAAAAGGAACTGGTGCTTGGCTCAATTAAGCCTTCCTGAAGCATCTGTGAAACCATGGCTTTAAATTCAAATTTTTGGCTAAAAGGATAATGGTAAGGTCTAACTTTGACTGGGGGTCATCAGCCGGCAATGGTATGTGATTATCAAAAGCCCTTTGTGGAGGCAGTCCCACAGGCACAGAAAAAACAATTTGATATTTGCATAGCAATTGTTTCAATAATTCAGGCATATCAAGAGGAAGGTCTAACACATTATCCACCATGAGTTTAGAAGAGTTGGAAGGTACCTGAGAATGGGAAGTATGTGCCGGTTCCTGGACAGACAGACTGAAACATTCTGCAATAGATTTTGAAGTACATAATCTGTGCAGTTGATGTAAAGAGGCTGCCATTGGACTAATGTTTGGAATACCATTAAAAGTAATAAACTGTGTATTGTCAAAGAACTGGATTGATCTGGCTTTATAATCCACCATATGGGGCCCAATGTGGCTAACCATGCTGCCCCAAGTATAACCTCAGCTCCCTCAATTGGTAGTAGACACACAGGAATTTTCAGCACATGATTCTAAATCTTCAAAGGTAACTCTTCAATAAACCCTTCCACCTGCAAAGAGTTTCCATCACCCACCAAAACTTTAAAGGGAATAGTTAGCTGGACATCTAATTTTAAGAACTTGGCAATCCTGGGCTGTATAAAACTATCATCACTGCCCCATCTAATAGCACAGTAATTATACAACCATTAATACTTCCATTAAACCTTAGTGTTCCTGAGACTAGAGCACTATTCATCATATTTAAAGAATGCTTAGGAGTGTCATCTACGCCATCAGGTGGAGGTTCAATCTCCATCAAATGAGCATTGTCCCCATGATCTTCAACTGAATTGTTCTCTTCCCATTGTAATAATAACATTCTCTTGTTTTGGCATCTATGAGTAGATGTATATTTTTCATCACAATTAAAACATAGGCCTTTAGCTTTACACACTTGCATTTCATTAAATGACATCTTCTTGAATGAAGAAGAAGCATTAGAAGATCTAGGAATAGATGTAGTACCTGCCACATGAGGGATAGTATTAGCCAATCCTTTGGGAGGAATACCAACTATAGCAGTGGACTTGTGATTGTTCACAATTGCATGTATATCTGGAGGAAAAGAATTCTTTCCAACACCAGTCTTCACAGTTGGAAAATACTTCTCTTCATATAATTTGGCCAAGGTAAAAGCAGTAGTGACGGAATCTAGCTTCCAGGGAATCACATCCCGCTGAATCTCCTTCTTCAAGCCACTAATAAAGCAAGATAAAAGAGCTGAAGATGAAAGATCATCCACCCTGTTAGCCAATGATGTAAAAAGAGAATAATAGCTAAAAACTGACTCCTCTTGAGTGAGTTTAAACAAGGCATAGCTTGGATCTTCATAAGCTGATGGTCCTTACACAGCCTCCATGGATCACATCAATTGAGACCAAGTAGAAATAATTCCCCTCTTATGCAAGCCCTGAAACTAAAGAATCACTGACCTGTCCAGATAGATAGCTGCAATCTTCAATCGATAAGCATCATTGATCTCATAGAAATCAAAAAACTGCTCAGCTTGGAAGATCCATTGAAGAACATCAGTACTACTGAATCGAGGAAAATCCAATCAAATAAAGCGCGATGATAAAAAAGAATGAGAAGCATGATCACTAGGTAGTTGGATCGTTGGAGATACAGGTAACTCAACCTACTGTGGATCACTCTGTATGTGATGAGATTCCAAGCTTTGAGATAGACGAGAAACCGATTGTTCCAGCAGCTTAACGTGCTCATCGCGCTGGTCCATAGATGCTAACAGCCTTTCTTCTTATTGTTCCATAACAGCAATCAAGGTATCCATCTTCGCGGCCAGATCCTTCAAACGAGTATTCTCAGCCATGATCTAGGTGAATTGAATCACCAGTAATCAATGAAAAGCACCAAATATGTAATGAATAAATAGATTCCTCAACAGAAAAATTATAATAAGAGATCAACTCTTCAACTAGAATTCCAATCCATGAACAAATCTCTACTGAAATCATTTTTGGATGTTTATAGAATATAATTATAGAGGCAAGTTAGGCTTCATAAACAGGCCATTGGTAACCTAGTGACATTGTCATAATGCAGTGAAAGGTAAAGTGCAAGGGCGAATCCTTGAGAAAAAATACTATAGCACAATATAGTGTATTGAAGCAGTAGTATTGGTCATCATTGTTCTTGGGCATAGGCATAGTTTATGGTATTGTTTAAATGGGTTTGGTAGGTCTTTTATGGGAGGTGTTGTATTTTTCCCCTCTAGAATTGTATGACATGGGGATTTATTAGCTCGGTTAATGACAGGACTTTCATCATCCCATGTGATATCTAAATGGGTTAATAAATTTTTAAGTGGTCAATAAGCCATCATAATTGGTGTATATACTATTATACTTATATATCTCTTGATAATCCTTTAATGCGGTAGCGCTTATTGTTATAGTAAATTATTTGAGAAGATTAATAAAAAAATAACAACACCATATACACCCACATGGTTAGGATCATTTAGGATAACTAGATTCATGCATTTTATGTTCAATCATGTAGCAAAATGAATTGTCAAGAGAAATCTTTGCTTATTAAAAAAAACAATTTCTAATATTTTTGCACACTTTTAGTTACAAATTAAATAAATAGTATGATCAATTACAATTTTATTTGCGCTGACTAGACCTTAAGTCAATTTATAATATGTAGTATGGAAATAACTGCATCACCAACTCGTTATACAAATATCTCATTTATATAAAATCTCCAAACTATGACTTGAAATCTAAGAGATATTTCTAAATGTAAACCATAAACTCATAAAATCAAGGCCAACAAATCAAAAGGAGACACACTCATGGCACTTTTTTTTTGTGGGGAAGAGGAGCGGGGCAAACCCATTAGAGACCCCAGGGACGTACACAAGTCTCAGTGAAACAAGTGGAGACGGGGCCGCGCTCACGTGGGCGCAGGAACCATTCGTACATAACTACTATTCATAACTCCCAGAAATGTGCCTCAGTCGAGAATCGAACTCTCACTACTCGGTGAGAGCTCTATCGGCGACCCATGTACCAATAGACCCGAAGGTCGTTGGCACTCATGACACTTTTTGGCAAGGGAGTTAAGAGAATCCGGAGTGTTGTGGTGCCATTCTTATGAAGTCGAAGGGACTCAAGTCATGGGAAGTGGGGACAGATGAGAAAATAGCAGGCTTCCTACTCTTAGTATCTCTAGTCTAAGTCCATGTATTTATGTACCTCATAGATTAAAACTAAATTATTGTTATTTTATCCATTTATCTCTTATTTATATTTGTTCTTAATTGTAGGTTCTCACGACAAAATTTAGGATAATTAGCATTAGGAGTTTACCCCTAATGAAAGTCATAAATACACAAGCACTTGAATAGAGTATATTTTTAAGAAACAAGTACTTGTTGAAGACAAGATTTGATTAAATTTTTAAGAAACCGGAGCCATATTTTCATAAAGTATTCCAACTTTGTCTATGGTATGCCAAGGAGCACTATAGGAAGCCCAAAAAATTATAAAAATAAAAGGATGAAAAGTTATTTCAAAAAACAAACTTGATTTACTTGGGCAATAGGAGCCTGGACAATTCACTGAGTGTAGCCAATTCAAAGCAGGTTGAAGTAGGTTCTACTGAATTGATTGCATAAACGGTCTAATTAGATATTAAAATTAATTTAAAGATTAGGTTATTGAGTCTGCCA
Source organism: Dioscorea cayenensis subsp. rotundata (assembly GCF_009730915.1). NCBI lineage: Eukaryota > Viridiplantae > Streptophyta > Magnoliopsida > Dioscoreales > Dioscoreaceae > Dioscorea > Dioscorea cayenensis. Next base: position 20,751,866 of record NC_052475.1, on the reverse strand, counting down.
ATCGGACTATTGGACCAATCCAAGTTTAATAAATATGACTCTAGCTACATATATTGAACTTTTTGAAAATTATGATTTTCTATTTGTAAAACAGTAAAAGAATGGTCAGAAAGTTAATTGATATGAAACAATAAATAAAAATACAATAAATTTTGGTGAATAAACACCCAAATTTCATGTTTCTTTTACATGATTTTTTTTTTAAAAAAAAAAGCCTTAGTTTGAAGTGATATATTAACATAATTATTATTGTATGAAGGGATTAAGATGAGATATAGCATAACAAATGTGAATTTATAAGTCAACGATCTTTTGGTTCATAATTATTAGACCTATGTGTAAAATGCTAGTGTTTTGCTAAAGAAACTCATTTGAATTACGGCTCATCCAAAATAAATGGATAGATGTGCAGAAAGATTAATTACATATAATTGTATATTAATGTTTTTGATATGATTTATAAATATTTAATAGAAATAAATAAAAATAAAAAAAGTGAAACTATGAGCTTTTTAACAGTCAATCATAGAGCATGTCCAACAAAATATAGCTTTCGTAAGTGTGTCTGGTTTAGGTCGTGGGTGTGCACTAGAAAACACTGCTAGCTTTGCAACGTGGTCCATTCCTTTTCCTCTAGCTCTCTCTAGATCATGCCCACCCGTACACTCTTGTACCTATCCATTCTTGTAACCTAATTACAAAGTATTTTATAATTTTTTTTCTTATATTTAATTAGTTGATTAAACTTCATAAAAACATATTTATATGCAACAATAAAGAAGCAATAATTTCATTGACCAAAACATAACAATATCATAAACACTCAATAAAATAGAAAATTAGAATCAAGCTAGCAAAACATAATTTCAAAACACAGTTTAACTCCTTCATATTGACTTGGAGTATACACTTCAAAAAATTATTAGTGAAAAATATCTATGATTGCTTAATATTGCAATCTTACTCAACACACACACACTTATTTAAAATCTTGAAATCATATATATATGTACATATAGCTTTTAATGTTGTTTTCTATCTTGTTAAAAAAATTATAATAAATTTATTTTTAGAATATATTTATTTATATGATTATAATAGTTTGAAAAGCAAAACGTTTATAATCTATTTCTGTAATTCAAAGTTTTATATAGCTATATATGTATAGCACATAAAAATTGAAGAATCTAACAATAAAAGTAACAAAATATTGAAATCAATTTAAAAATATTTTACGTTGATTTAAAAAAATATTTTGTTAAAAAACTTAATAAAGTATGACATTAATTTACACAGACAATCTGTATTACATAAATAATTTGCAAAAAGATAGATATATACCTTCAATCATATTAATTTGAATTAAATAGAACATTAGATGGTTAATCTCTATTTTAAAGACCATGAAAGAGTAATAACGATATTTGACGGTACTTCTAATTTATCTTCAATAGGTAAAAAATTTATAAAAAATTAGAACCGATGGTGTTGGCCGTTATATAATTATTTTTATTAAAAAAATTAACTTCATTTTAAATTGGATCAATATTTACAATACTGATTGTGATTAATACAAGTTTTAATAATAATGTTCATGCATAGACTGTAACAATTTAAAGTTTAAATATATACCAATCCTGTTTGTAATTAATAAAAATAAAAACAAGATTTAAATTAACACCCTCCTCGTGACCTTTGATTGATATATCATTTCTTGATAAGTTTGACTTATTAAGTACTTCTCCCAAGCAGCAATGTATCATATGAACATGTGTCAAGAGATCACAAGAGACATGAACATGAACATGCACGTGAATGAGAACTCTGACTGTTTGATAAAAGAAACATGACCAAGAAACAGTAAAATCATAGTCATTAATGCCTCAGTTTTGGCTGTGCCCTTGAGCACCAGCATGCCTCTTTTTCTTCTTTGGCATTTCTCTTTAGAAGTATGTGACCCTTTAAGTTCTAGGGCCATTGGCACGTCTCTCTCTCTCTCTCTCTTTCTCTCTTTAATAAAAATAAAAACAAATTAAGGCCTCATCATCTTTTGTCTCTCTATCTTTAATAAAAATAAGAACAAAGGCCGCATCATCTTTTGCTGTTGTTTTGAATCTGGAAAGTAAATGCAGAAAAAAGATAATTAACTGTTCTTGGAGTCAAGTCCTTGTCTCTATATCCCTTCTTCTTGCTCATAGTTTCAAAGTTCCTTCAGTGTCAAAAGTTAACAAGTAGAAAGATAGAGTAGCGCTGTTGTTGTAGCTAATTAAATTGTTGCCGAAATGGGAAAACTTAACATTCATTTAATCATTTGCATGCATGGTTGGTGTTTGGGAATTTTGTCTTGTAATGTTGGATCTTGGATCTCGTAATGTTATATATGTGCCTTTAATAATACTATATATATATATATATATATTGGTTTTTTTCTGGTGCATATATATATTATCTGTGAAATCTTTTGATTGTGCATGAAATTCATTGACTATTTGTTAATTAGTCACATATATCTCTTTGAAATCTTCAATGTTATTATAATTAACTCCTTAATGTCAGTTGAATCCTTTTGATCTCAGTGACTTTAACCCAAATTGTAAAATGATCATGTCTCTTAAAGCAAGATTAAGAATAGAATGAGTTATTCTCAAATGAAGAGAGAGGGGGCCGGGAAAGAGAAGCAAAGCCAGAATATAAAGAGTATATATCCATGGCAAAAAAGTTTAGATGGCCCAGTGGAAATTATTAGCATATATTATTATTATTATTATATTGGTATATAAGGATATTTTTTTAGTCTATTTACTTTTCTTGTAAAACCTAGTTGTAAACCTAGCTATATAAAAAACCCCTTATGTCTATTCTTTTTTCTTAGAAAGGCTAATATGAAATCCCTAGCCTCCGTTTCTCTGTCTTCATGCCTCCGTCTCTCTATGTCTTCATGTTATCAGAGACAGGCTAACGGATTCTTCTCTTTGCTTGATTGAAGAAATTTTCTCTCTGATTTGTCTTTGCTCACGTTCGTTTGACTGGATCCTGTCAATTCAGGGTTTTTTTTTCGATTTCGGTTGATTTGGGGATTTCATACTGTGTCTTTTTTGTCATGGCTATTAGTAAAGATGATTCGCTTCAGTCGATTAGTGTTCGGTTGGATAGTAAAAACTACACATATTGGAGTTATGTTATGAAGAATTTTTTGAGTGAAAAATCTATGTGGAGCTATGTTACAGGTGTGCGGGTTAAACCTACAGATGATAAGGCAACCGATTATGTGTCCTTGGTTGACAAATGGGAGGCTGATAATTCGAAGATTATCACGTGGATCAGTTGGCTCTCACTGAGTCTATAACGCTGCGAGGATTTGACTCGTATATTGCTCGCTGAGAAGAACAGTGTCTGGTACAGTTTTCTGATGGCCCTTTGGAATGATTTCGAAGGATTGCGTGGGATAATTCTACATCATTCTCCTCTTCCATCTGTTGATTCAGTGGTTAATAAACTGCTAGTAGAGGAAATTCGGCTCAAGTCTAAGTCAGATAAGGGGTTTGTCACACCTATGACTCCATCTGTCTTTGCTGGCCCACAACAATCTCCACCTGGCAACCAAAACAGATCAGCTACTAAAGTCTCTCAAGATGAATATGTTTTCTGCAAGCAGAAGGGTCATTGGAAGGCTCAGTGTCCAAAACTGCTGAGTAAATGCAAACGTCAACAACAACAACAACAACAATGACCACCACAACAACAACGCCGGTCGCAGATTGCTCCATGGATGCATCGTCCACCTCTGTCCAACAATGCAGTTGCTGCCCCCTCTTTGGATCCCTATATGTTTGAGCAGTTTCAGCAATTCCTTGCTTCTCAGCCTCATGCCATGTCGGCCTCCTCACAAAAAGGTTTGTCTTTATGTGGTACCTCATGTACATCCTCTTCCTTATGGATCTTGGATTCATGAATCTTGGATTCAAGAGCTTCTTATCATATGTCTCATGATATTGATTCCTTTGTGTCTGTTAATTCTGCCCCATCTTTGTCTGTCATGACTGCCGATGATACCTCAATGCCATTGGCAGGCGTTGGTTCTGTCCGCACATCCCGTTTATCTCTCTCAGATGTATACCATATTTCTAGTCTAACTTTAAATTTTGCATATGTTGGTCAATTATGTGATTCTGGTCTCTCAATTCTTTTCACTTCTACCAATTGTTGTGTTCATGACCCGCGCTCTCAGAGGGTGATTGAGGCAAGCCATAGGGATGATGGACTCTATGTATTGGATGAGCTCAAAGTATCAGATGTTGCTGCCTCCAATGTGGATTTGTCGTCTTTTCGTTTGAGTCGTTTGCCCTCTGATTTTTATCTTTGGCATTCTCGTTTGGGTCATGTTTTTGTGTCTCATTTAAAGTTTTTAGCTTCTACTAGAGCTTTAGGTCATTTGGACAGTCATGATATTTCTGATTGTAGTGGTTGTAAATTGGCTAAATTTTCAGCCTTGCCTTTTTATCAAAGTATTTCTCTTTCCCTTGCACCGTTTGATCTTGTGGATTCTGATGTATGGGGACCCTCTCCGGTACTCACCAAAGGGGGTTCTAGATATTATGTTTCGTTTATTGATGATTTCACTCATTATACTTGGGTTTATCTTATGAAACATAAGTCTAATTTTCTTACCATATTCAGTAACATTCGAGCCCTTGTGAAGACCCAACACTCATTTGTCATTAAGTGCTTTCGGTGTGATTTGGGGGGGTGAATACACTTCTAATGAATTTTCTCAATTACTTGCTTGTGATGGGACTATCCACCAAACCTCGTGTACAGACACTCCTTAACAAAACAGTGTTACCGAAAAGAAACATCGCCATCTGGTCGAAACAACTTGTTCTCTTGTTGTCAGCCGAGGTTCCTAGTGCGTTTTCGGGTGAAGCGGCCCTTACCGCTGCTCATGTGATCAACAGAATTCCAATCTCTTATAATTCAGGTTTGTCTCCTTTTGAGAAGTTGTATGGTCATTTCACCTGATTAATCCTCGTTGTGCATCTTTGGTTGTACTTGTTTTGTTCTACGACCTCATGTTGAACGTAGTAAATTGTCTCCTCGGTCTGCTTTGTGTGTCTTTTTGGGTTATGGTGTTGGTCAAAAGGGATATCGTTGTTTTGATCCAGTTAGTCAAAAATTGTATGTCTTGCGTCATGTTGTGTTTTTAGAGCATATACCCTTTCTTTTCTGTTCGTGCTAGTTTACATCATATGACATAATCAGATCTTGTTCGTATTGATCCCTTCGATACCGACCCCACTGAAGCTCTGTCGATACTTTGGTTCATGAGACATCCACCTCTCATATCCATGCTCCTACGACCACCAAGTTGCCGGATGAGATTACGGTTAATCCTCCTCTACATCAGTCCACTTGTCTCCGTAAGTCCAATAAACTACCTGACTTTGAGTATTCATCCTATTCTGCCTCCTTTGCTTCTTTTGTTGCATCTGTTCATCGTCTTTTGAGCCTTTATCCTACAAAGAGGCAGTTTGTGATCCTCTTTGGCAGACTGCTGTGGCTGAGGAACTTACGGCTCTACACCAGACTCATACATGGGATTTAGTTCCGCTACAGCCCAGAAAACATGCCATTGGTTTTCGTTGGGTGTACAAGATTAAAACCAAATCAGACGGATCCATTGAATGGTACAAGGCCCAACTTGTTGCTAAAGGCTACTCCCAAGAGTATGGCATGGACTATGAAGAAACTTTTGCTCCTGTTGCCAAAATGGCGACTGTTCGTACTCTGATTGCTGTTACTTCCATTTGCCGATGGAGAATATATCAGATGGATGCCAAGAATGCTTTCTTGAATGTCGATCTTCATAAAGAAGTTTATACGACGCCTCCTCCTTGTGTTGCACATCAGTCAGGTGAAGTTTGCAAGTTTCATAAAGCTCTTTATGGTCTCAAACAAGCACCACGTGCCTGGTTTGAGAAGTTTTCCACTGTGATCACTTCACTTGGCTTTCATCTTAGTCACCATGATTCGGTGTTATTTGTCAAGTGTACAATGGCAAGTCGTATTCTATTATCCTTGTATGTTGGTGACATAATTATTACTGGTGATGATTGTGATGGAATTAACTCTTTTTGAAGTCTGAATTAACACGTTGCTTTGCCATGAAAGACTTGGGTATACTACATTATTTTTGGGGAATTGAGGTTGCCTATTCCTCGAAAGGCTATCTATTATCTCAATCAAAGTATATAGCTGATCTATTTGAGCGTGCTTGACTCACTGATAGCCGGACCTTTGATACTCCCCCTGAAACTAATGCTAGATACTCTCTGTCGAGATGGTACTCCTTTGGCAGATTCCAGTCTTTATCGTACTATTGTTGTCAGCTTGGTTTATCTTACTGTGACTCGCCCTGACATTGCACATGCTATTCAAGTGGTTAATTAGTTTGTCACTGCCCCTACTACAGTTCATTGGGCTATCGTGCTTCGTATTCTCAGGTATCTTTGGGGCACTCAATTTCAGAGCCTCTTGTTTTCTTCTACGTCATCGTTAGAGCTGCATGCTTACTTTGATGCTGATTGGGCTGGTGATCCTACGGATCGCAAGTCGACTACTGGATTTTGTATTTTTCTCGGTGACTCACTTATTTAGTGGAGGAGCAAGAAACAAGATGTCATCTCTTGATCTTCTACATAAGTTGAGTATCGTGCCATGGCCTCGACTACCTATGAAATTGTTTGGCTACATTGGTTGCTTGCTGAGATGGGTATCTCTCTTTATTACCCTACTCCACTACATTGTGATAATCAGAGTGCTATTTAGATTACACGTAATTCAGTTTTTCATGAGCGCACCAAGCATATCGAGATTGATTGTCATATCACTCGCCATCATCTCTAGATTGGCACCATCACATTGCCATTTATTCCATCTTCTCTCCAAATTGCTGATATTTTTACAAAAGCACACTCGGCTTCGCTCTTCCGTTTCTTATCTGACAAACTCTCGATGCTTATCGTTGTCGCATCATGAGTTTGAGGGGGGATATTTGCATATATTATTATGTTATTATATAAAAATATATTAGCATATATTATTATTATGTTGGTATATAAGGATATTTTAGTCTATTTATTTTTTTTGTAAAACCTAGTTGTAAACCTAGCTATATAAAAAACCCTTTTTGTGTATTCCTTTTTCTTAGAAAGGCTAATATGAAATCCCCAGCCTCTATTTCTCTGTCTTCATGCCTCCGTCTCTCTATGTCTTCAGAAATCACCATGAGTGATAGGTTAGTGGTGTAAGGTTAAATCCTTGTGCTATAATACTGTGTAGTACTGTGCAAACATAATGCAGATATATTATAAAAATATTGTATTAGTATTGTTCATATACTGTTCACATGGTTCTTTGTTAAAGGAGTCTTATTTTCCGCCCTTCTAGGGTTGCAAGAAAGGGAGAATTTACTATTGTGGAGTTGTGGTTATTGATATATCATCTAGGGTATATGTGGCAGGCCTTAATTATTCTGGGTGTTAGTTTGTCCCGTATGGTTAATCTCTATTGGTTGTTAAATCACCAGTAATTAGTGCACTACTGTATCTTCTTTATCCTTTGACGCCCCCTTGTGAGACAGCGCTCATTCCTTTCGTCTAAAAAAAAATTAGATAGGTCTTTTATATTTTTTTTAAAAAAAACAAAAGAGTAGAAAGAAGTCAAATGAGTACGCAAAGGATATTTTAAAATTAATGTCAATTTTTTAATTAAAAATATATTTTTGAAGTACATCTGCTAATTATGTTAGAAAAATATTTTAATAGTAATTTTTATTTTTTTTATTTTTTTTATTTTTTTTACCACAGTGAGCTAAAACAACTTTCGTTTAAAAAAAAAAAGATAGAAGGTCTTTTATATTTTTTAAAAAAACAAAAGTGCAAAAAGAAGCCAAATGAGAACGGAAAGAAAAGTTTAAAATTAATGTCAATTTTTTAATTAAAAAGATATTTTTGAAGTACAACTAGCTAATTGTGTTAGAAAAATATTTTAATAGTAATTTTTATTTTTTTTTTTTTTATGTAATTTTTTTTTACCGCAGTGAGCTAAAACAAATTATGTATATATATATTTGAGTTCTCTGTAAAACCGAAAAGTTTCGTAGAGGTATACATTTAAAAATCTTGGTGGAGCTCATCAGGAATTCTCAGCTTCTACCAAACTCTGTATTTAGTTCATCTTTCACTGAATTCGAATGAGTTAAAGCAAAAAAGAAAAAGTTATTTGTGGGTAACTTATTAATATTAGTTAAAAACCTAATATTCATGCATGACATGGTTGGTGTCCAAGAAGAGTTTCGGTGGCATTTTGGAATGTTACGTGTGAATGGTCAAAATAAATTTGGTAGAATAACCTAACTTGATTGGTGACTAAATGCATCTCAAATTATGTGAAGTTTAATTTTTAATTTTAATTCTTATTTTTCTTATCGAAAAGAAAAGAAAAGAAAAACTCAATCATGCATCATATCCTTACAACCAATGGCCTGTTGGAATTTTTAAAGAAAAGAAGAAATATAAAATAATAATAATAATAATAATAATAATAAAGTTTTTATTATCTAAATGCTTTATATAAATATCAAAACATAACTAGTTATATAGACTAAAATAAACTGATAAGACTCCACAATTTACTAAACTATAAATAACAAACAAAGTTATTATTTAACAACTTCGAATTATTCTCCAACACACTCCCTCAATTCAAAGTTGCAACTCATTAAAAATAAAAAAATAATAAAAAAAATATAGAAACTTCAAACATGGAGCACTTCTCTCCATACTTCTAATATTCGTGAAGCACTTCTCTTCACTATATGATGCACTTCTCACCAACTTGCAATTATTAGAACATATATCTTTAAAAACTTCTTGGTGCACTTCTCACCAATTAATTCAGAAAAATAATTTCTGCTTCATCCACTTCTACATAAATTTGCAAGCAATTTTTTTTTAGATGCCCAAACTTTTGCATTTGAAATATTGAGGTTTCTCCTTTTGACCAAAATTTATCTTGATCATCCACATGTCCATCTATCATCCACAGGTCCTCTCAGATCTATAAAGCTCAAATATCAAAACATCACTCGTTATATAAGCTAAAACAAACTGACTCCACAATTTATTAAACTAAATAACAAACAAAGATATCATCTAACAACTTTAAATTATTCTCCAACATGGCCATCCCATGCATGACCAGTTCATCAGGGACATATACATTGCATTTGCAGCTTTAAAGGGACAAAAGTTTTAAATAATATGCTCTCACAAGAACATTTGCAAGGCTTATTAGTTACTTTCTCCGTTTTTTTTTAATCAAATTTTGGAGCTTTTCTTTGTTTTTTTACTTGTTCATTTAAAAATTTTATGTAATATTAAATATTGTTTTTCTAAATTTACATGTATATTTACAACTTTCAATAAATTATATTTAACTATAAATTTTTAAAATATATTTTAAATAAAGGTAATATTGAAAAGTTAATATAATTTTTATAAATTTTTTGTTACCTACTAACTTCAACCAATTTTTTTCTTAATCGGCATAAATTGAGTAAAATTGACTAATAAAAAGGAATTGAGGGAGCATTAGCTTACTTGCAACTTACGAATATTACAATCCTTTTCTTTAATTACTTTTAATTCAGGGATGAGTGTAGTGCACTTTATTACACATGATAAATATTTCACTTATTTATATACATATTTTGGTGTGCTTATCTTTATTTTGATATTTAAGTGGAATATATTTTGTATATTAATGATATATATATTTTTAAAAAAATGAACAAACTACTTTCGGTTAAAATAAAGATATAGAAACAGATAGACGCAAGAAGATAGTGAAAATTACAAAAAAAAATAAAATAAAATAAAATAAAAATAAAAAAATAAAGTAGGAAAACGGTTCCACTAAAGAGTGGAAAATACTTAAAAACATCTAGCTAGGACATTAATACATTGGGGAGAGAAGAACTACAGTGCAGACCAAAAGAGCCTCAAAGTCAAAGGTCTAGTCAGTGTTTGGTTACTCCAAGATCAGTTACAATGTAGGTTGTGTTATAATATCATTTGTTTATGTAAATATATTGTTTTTTCCTCTCTATGTTCCTAGAGTGATAGCGCCAATTTTTTTTTTTATCAAACATGTTTTTTATTTTATTATTATTATCATTTTTTTTTACAAAGTGGACAAGGCATTGTAAGAAGCATGAGTCTGTCATGAATATATTACGCGCTCTCAACATATACATGGAGGACCGACATTGTCCATGCACAAAAAACCCTATTCATTATGCATTGGAGGGATCTCTGACCCCTCATATAGAAAAAGAGAAAATTAATCTAGTGGGCTCGATTTTATGGTTCCTACTTCCTACTACACAACCAAGGCATGCCTCATTCTTAACCATGGATTTATAAATTTTAATTTTATTTATTTATTATATAATACATGGATTGGGTGATAATTACACTTAAAGATGACTATCTTTTGTTTTAAAAATCACTAAATTGAAACAATTTAACCGGTGAGGATGAGTCGCATCTTAGTTCCATCGTAATTACCAAGAAACGGTGTCCATGGAATTATTAAACTGTAAATGAATGCCTTAACCATGGGCTAACTCAATATTAACCATAATTTTTTTAATTTTAGTTTCACATAAAACTTTCTCTGATCACTTTTCATGCATTTATCCCGTAAATAGAGGATATCTAACAATTGCTTCTAACCAAATCCTTGTTCTACATTTCTATTATTATTATTATTATATTATTATGGTGGTGATGATGATGATGTTAGATAGCCCTTTCTAGTAACAAGGAACTCTCAAATCTAAACATCCTCTTTTGTTGTTCACCTTTTGCTTCATAAAAGAGACCAATTGGTACATGGCTCTCCAAACAACACATGTTCTCTCCCTCTCCAATTGGTCATTGATTCCATTCACAACACACTGTCTCTCTGTCTCTTTCTCTCTCTCATCTATTTTTCCTTGTGTTCTCCATCTCCATTGTTCTTTGCCCTCCAACTATTTCTCATGACTACTCCTATCTCTCCTACAAAGCTAAATCAAGATAACCAAAGTGATCATCATCTCTTCAACCCAAGGACCACTTCATTCCCATGCACCATCTTCTTCAAAACCTTACAAGATCAAGCAGCAAGTGGTAGTGATCATACCAACCCTGATCATCAGCATGATCATCACCAACAAAAGGTAAGGGTTATAAAGATATATATCTCCACAACTGTGTGTGTGTGTGTGTGTGTGTGTGTGTGTGATAGAAATTAGGAAATATAACATGAAATCTTTGCAGAAGAAAGATGACCTACAAACACATCAAAACAATACATGTGATGATCAGTGTTCAAGAGATCATGAAGAGGATACAAATAAATCAACAAAGTGGATGTCTTCAACGATGAGATTAATGAGGAAAATGACTAATCAAGAGAGTATCCGCAATTCTCCCTCTGGTTGTAACACTTTCATCAGAGTTTGCTCAGATTGTAACACTACAAAGACTCCTTTGTGGAGAAGCGGTCCTCAAGGTCCTAAGGTCTCTTAATTCTTCTCCCTCTATATATATATATATATATATATCCTAAGAACTCATTTATAAGGACTCTATCTTTTGATGAAGCTTTGTATATATATATATATATATATTTCATGGTGCAGTCCTTATGCAATGCATGTGGAATACGGCAGCGAAAGGCGAGAAGAGCAATGGCAGCGGCGGCGGTGGCTGGAGACACCGGAATTATCCCGACCGACACTTTGAAGAAGGTGAAGAAACAAAAGGGATCAAATGTTGATCAAAGTATGCCATTCAAGAAAAGGTGCAAAATTTTAAGCTCTCAAGAGAATGATAAGAAGAAGCATTGGTTTGAGTTGAGTAAGAGCTTATCTTTGTATTCAGTTCTCCCTCCAGATGAAAGGGATGCAGCTATACTGTTAATGGCTCTCTCTTATGGCCTTATTTGTGGTTGATTTTGAGGTATTTTTGGGTGTGATTCATGAGATGTTGTGTTTGAGAAATGTGTGAGAAGAATAAGATGAGAAATTGAAGTCTTGTTTTATCATGCTGTGAATTGTTCATTAATTTCTCCTTTTTGCTTTTTGGTATGCTTTTCATTACTGTTCCCAATTATAACCTAAATATTCTAAGCATTATACAATATGAAGGGAAGATTAGAGTTATGAAATCAAAATTGAGATAATGTTTTTTTGTTTTTTTGACATCTAATTGGTAGATTATTTTTAAAAGAATAAGGTATAAAAGATACATAAACTTTAACTTAAATCAGATTAAAATGATATAAAAAAAAAGTCATGCATGCAAGGACTCTCAGGCGTCCTATAATTGGGAAATGGAAGTCTTGTACCAACCAAACTCCTCTCAAGAGAGAGAGATTATTTTTTAGCCCCTTGTGACAAAGAGTGTATATTATAAGGTATTAGTCTCTCAAATAGATGTGAAATGGGTTGGCACTAGGATTGACACGAGGCAACCAAGTTTTGGCTCATAAATTCCATCAAGTTTTATTTATTTATTTTTATTTTTATTTTTATTTTTGGATAAGCTACACAAACAAAGTGTTAGTTTTATCCAATGGGCAACCACATATGATCACATCTTGGGCTCCCAATTTGTGAATCTCTCTACTCAAGTGGTCCTTGTTGAATCTCTGGATGACAGTATTGAAACTCATTAGTTTGAGATTGTGTTTGAAAATTTCTCTTTGTTTAAATAGTTTTTTTAAAAATATTAATTTAGATTTTTTTTAAAAAAAAATATAGACAAGTTATTATATATATTTTATTTACATCTTAACCATATATTGGAAAAGAGTTGAACCTTCAACGTCTTGTATGGAAGTCAAATGTCTTACTGCTCAGCCATTGTGATGATGGTAGTTCAAAATGTTTTCACTTATATAATCTCTTTTTTTTATGGGGGGTCATTTTTTTTTTAATTTTCAAAAACTTAATTTTTGTTTGTAATAAAAATAATGTTAATGTTAAAAAATAATTATTAATACTTTCAACGGGCAATTCCATACGAATACTTGAAATATTGGGATCTATATAAAAAGATTTTTAAAAAAGCACAGTGAAAATGATGAGATTCTTTTTTTCTTTTTTTTTTAATATCATCCATGAGAATTTTAGGAGTTTTAGAATTTTTAAGCAGGGTATAATTAAGAAATAAATTATAAACAAAACCGACAATAATAATAATAATGTTATAAAGCTGAATATCTTACTTATATCCAATTGTTTTAAATAAATTAAACTATTTTATTATTCTGAAAATAATTATTTAAACTACTGAATGCAACACTGGCACTGAAAACTTTTATTATTTATTTATTTATTCAAATTGCAATATTCATGAGCTTCATTCTTACAAATACTATTTATTTCATTTGTTCCTTTATCCAAAATCCAAATTAACAAGAAAAAGAGCCATGTGGCATTGGAAGATTAATCCCATGTTATTCTTAATCAATAAAAACTCCATCTCAAATTATACTGCTTCCAAATCACACAACTTTTAGCATATGGATCTCATATAAATCATCAGATGAACAACCACATGATAGAAATCTGAATTTGCTGAATCAATAATTTTTTTAAAAAAAAAAGATGAAAAAGAAAATTATATTTTTCCCATTAATTATTTATTATTTATTAATGAATATATACAAACCATAAAATGAAACCCTCAACTCAGAAATTGGGAGAAAAATGAAATAACATCTTGTATTTTTCTAGTTATCATCTTCATTTGATTCCTTTCTTTCTGAAACAAAATCTTTAATAAAAGCCCATTCTATTATTCCCATCTAAATTGGTGAAGCTCAACACAATTGTTTGGGAATATTACACACAAATGATAATTAAATACATGAAAATAAATTATTATTTTTTTAACCATAAAGGACTAATTTTGTTGAATTCACTAAGGACCACAAACACTCTGCATTTTTGAAGTTTGCGCCCTGATACCTTCAGAATTGGACCACTAATCTGAAAGCAAGCTCAAGAATAAAGCACTGGTTAAAAATTTCCAGAAAATGAATAGCATAAATCCATGAACAAATAAATAAAGAAATTACAGCAGAAGCAATCTTTTAAATCTTATCAAATATCCCAACACTCTTCTCATTTGAGATATGGGTATTTTAGAGAATAACTTTACCCTTTTTGGTAAAAAAAAAACCAATGGTAATAGGTGAAATTGAAAGTCCAAAACTATAAAATAGAGAGATGAAAAATGGAGTGGAAACCACAAAAACTTTAAAAAAAGTCCATTAACATTTCTTGTCAAAAGTTAGCTGTTTCACAACCAACAACAAAAAATAAAATAAAAATACAAGAAATTAAGATGAGGATGCTTCTCTCATTTTCTTCAATTATGTTCTTATATTAACTTTACATCCTAACATGCAAGGTCACTGATTGGCTCAACAGGCTTCTGCAACATCAACAAATTTATCAGTTGCCAGCTTACCATACACCAAGCAAGAGTTTGGTAACAACAAGGTTACTATATGTATAACCTTCAACTGCCAAAATACGTATGGCTTTAATGGCCGAAAACAATTGATCACATTCCATTGACGAATCAGAGCATTTCTCTCAATGGACAGAATTATCAGCTCCATGAACGGCCTCCGCCAAAACCCTTTCCACGGTCCCGAAATCCTCCATGTGCTGTTCAACAAATCAGTGATACAAAATTGATAGTTTACATCCTTACCAAACAATAAAAAAATTGCTCCATCCAACTAGTTTGCATGTAAAATTGCCTAAAGTATTATTCCTAGTTTAAATTCAAAATTAGTCACTGAGCAAACAACTGCTAGTGGAACAATAGTTAAGGAAGTGGACTACTTGGTTTTGATGAGATAAACCCAAAGTAAAGGTGTAGTAAGCATTGATTAGATGACAGAACTCTTAAACAGAATACGAATATGCATCAATGATACCAGCAACAAAGTCAGAAACATTTACCTGGAGGCGGAGGTGGGGGGCCATGGCCCATTGCAGCAAGTTCTGGAGGGACTTTCTGCCCAGCTTCTTCCAATATATGTATTAGATCTTTGGCAAATCTTGCATTAGCTGCAGTAAAGAATGTATATGCAGTTCCCTTTGCCCCTGCTCTACCTGTCCGACCAATGCGATGGACATAATCCTCCAAGGATCCTGGAAAATCATAGTTGATCACATATTTGACATCCTTCACGTCTGCAAACATTCAGGGGAAAAGCTTAAAAAACAGCCAGCAGTAGTTCTTGACAACACTTTGAAGAGATTCAGAAGAACTCAGTACATCACCTAAACCACGAGCAGCAACATCCGTGGCAGTCATTATAGGACTCTTCCCTGCTTTGAATTCAGAGAGAACCCAGTCCCTTTCTGCTTGGCTCTTATCACCATGAATCGACAAAGCAGGCCAGCCATCCATCCTTAGCTGTCTAGTGGTCTGGTCACACCCTTTCTTGGTGTCCATAAATATGAGGATCCTGCTACCATCCATAATATCTTCAAGTAGCTTCACCAATCTGACAAAGAATAAAAACACTTGAGATGAAAGTTCACATAGTCTAAAACAAATCATCAAAATATAGGATATCATACTTGTTATATTTCTGATTTTCAGATACAATCTCTACACGCTGCTGAATCGCATGATTGGCTTTCAAGTCTACAGAACCAATAATCACCTGCCATGATGAAGCAATTCTATTAGTTGTCCTAGAGGACGCAACAACAAGCTCATTTGCACGGTTGCACTAGTAGCATAGCTATGACTCTTACCTTATATGGGTTGTAGAGGAATTGCCTTGCAAGTTGTTCAACCTCCTTGGGCCAAGTAGCACTCCAATAAAGAGTTTGACGATCTGAGCGAATCTACATGAATAAAATAGCCAAATGAGAAGTTTACATAAGATTTGATTGCCATAAATCTTTCAATAACTGCAAATAGAATAACTTGAAATTTCCGAATTCTATAAATATTCTGGCAACTCCACTAAAGCAAACTAATAACGAGACTCAAGTTTGTATTCAGCAGATCCAATTTCTTTCCTAGCATAAGATTCACAAACCAAACTGAAAAATATTTGAATAAGCATCTTCTGATGGCACCTACTTTATAGGTTACACCATAAGACACCCCAAAAGTTCCCCACATAAATGTAATACAGTAGAGGTGGCTCATAACCAAATGGCAGGAAACTTGTAAAGTGAATACTGGATAGTGGACCAGTACTCATATTAACAACCACACAACAAAAACTTCAATGACTCATAGGGTACAAGAGAACCGACATAGTAAATAAATCAGCAAAAAAAATATCACAACAAATTCTTAAACAAGCTTAGAGAGAGAGAGAGAGAGAGAGAGGGGGGCATAAACATATGAATTGGTAAGAACATAAATCTTTAAGCATCATAAAATACAATATTTATGTCAAATGATTGAGAAACATAATAAGGGCAAGAATATCAAACTATAGAAACAAATTGCCCAGTGATGATCTTGATATCTAACAAGTCATATGGTTATATAAAACGCAGCAGACATATGAGACTACATGATGTATAATCAACTTAGATAACAGAAGAAAGGACTCAAAGCAAATCATCATATAATAGATACAGGTGTAGAGGAACAAGCAGTGTACCTGTGAAACAATTTTCCTAATTTGAGGCTCAAAACCCATGTCTAGCATCCGATCTGCCTCATCTAGAACAAGGTATGTTACTCTCCTCAAATTTGTATGATGTGATTCTAACATATCAATTAGCCGACCCGGTGTGGCAATGACTATTTCAACACCTGATTTAAAGCATTAACAAGGACATGCCAATATGTTCAGTCGAAGTTTTTAATAATGATTTAGTATAACCAATATTAGATACAGACTAAGCTTTAACCAATATACTCAGATCAGAGTTATAGATCCCACCCCCGCAAAGTGTTGCATCCTACATTATGATGCAATTCCTACACCATGTTCATACAATTCACAGTAGAGAACATTATATACAAACAAATTCAAATGAGTCCATCAAGCATTCTGGATAAAGTATTAAAAGAGATTAATTGATCTTTAACTCACCAGTTTAAATATTCACACGTCAAAATCTAATTTAAAAAACAACAAGATGATCATCACCAACCTTTCTGGAGATCACGAACTTGTGGTCCTTTTGGAACTCCACCATATATACAGGTGTTCTTTATTTTTGATGAAGCCCCAAACTTAGTTGCCTCTTGTTGTATCTGAACAGCAAGTTCACGAGTAGGAGCCAATACCAAAACAATTGGTCCATCCCCAGGAGCTTAAAAGAAATAAGTAAATAAAGCTTTAATAAATGGGCATTGGCCCATTCTTAAATATATATACACCAAAATGTTTTCTGAAAAACAATGTATTCAACAAAACAGTTTCAGAATTGCACCTAAAATTGGCTGTGCATTAACATGAACAATAGCAGGTAGCAAATAGGCAAGGGTTTTCCCTGATCCTGTTTCAGCAATACCAATAAGATCACGACCTTTCAGAGCCATAGGCCATCCTTGGGCTTGAATAGGAGTAGGCTCCACAAAGCCAGCTTTAGTAACTTCTTGCATAACATACTCTGCAAGAAATATAAATAACTTCCGAGGATGAATATTGCTCAAAAGAATAGTGAATTCCCATGAGTTCAGTAATATATAGGAAACAATCAATGGAGATCCAAAGAATAAATATAGACTTCTTACAATAAGTTGAACCAAAATTTCAGGGACTATAAATAGCACAGGACTTAACATGGTTATGAGACAAATTGACATACTAAGAAATATATTATTTAAAAAAACACTAATCAGAAGATTTTAAGAAACATTTACTTGGACAGATGAGAAATTTGATTCAATGTGAAAAACTGAACAAAAAAAGATGCAAAAAAAGCACATAAATTCTTTGAAAAAATCCTAGAATGTCAATTCCACACATATGCTCATTTAGAAAATCATTATCCACCAACTCTTTCAAATCAAATTACGCTGATTCTTAGGATGTTTTGGCGGTAAAGAGGACATGCCACCTTCAATTAAGTACCCTAAAATTTTGCACTAGAGCACACATAGAATTAAGGTATACACTGCATAACTATTCTAGATTTGTAAACTTCATTTTGCACATGATACAAACAATTTTAATCCAGTCAACATACTATTCCCCAATTTATCATCAATATATTTCAATGTGTATACCTTTTTTTTTATTGCATTCCAAAGGCTTGGTAAATCTTGATTGACATGAGAGAGTACAAGAAATGCTTCAGATCCAAATCCTTACTCAGCAGATAACTAACCTAAGTTTTACTCTTTCCAGATAGATCCAAAACCTTTCACATTTCCTCCGCTATCATCATAAAATCACAATAGTAATGTACACAATATAAAGCTCAAAACTTCCCTATAAAGTTTGTCATTTCCATTCAAAGTACAAATGCATCACAGATACATGTAAACAGATCTTCTAACTCATGATCATAAGTCAATTCCTTTATGAAATCACACAGCAAGGTAAGCTCTCAGTCAGTACGTCATTAGCTGATTGTTACACCTCAACACCAAAACTCAAAGTTTTCAATCTCTAAACTTAACAAGAACTATAAAAATTTCAATTTGACATGTAAATCTACACCTCCCAAATTTGATACTACATCATTTTTAGATGTTTTAACCAGTCTAAGCATTGAAAAATCACTAACAAACCAATAAGAATTCAATAAACGAGCCTAAAGAGAACGTACCTGGAAAACCCTACATCACGAAAATCCCTAACGGGCTTGGGCACATCCTTGCCTTCCACGGTAATCTCCCTCTTTCGGCGGTACGCCTCGACATCATCCTCAGTCATAGCCGCCACCGAAGGCGACTCCACATAGAAATTCTTCTCAAATGGTGTCAAACCAGCAAGGTCGGCTCCACCGCCGCCATCAGCGTCCCTCCTGCCCGAGGACTCAAACGCCCTCGAAGCTCCACCGCCGAAGCTCACATCACTGAAACTCATAGCAATAGCAGCAAACGGAGGTGAATACATCGCAGGGCATTGAATGGAGATAGGGTTAGGGTTTAGCGCCTGTACCTTCTCCGGTCACGGTAGGAACCGGGGTCACCAGGCCGTCCATCGTAGCGGCTCATTGTTGAGCTTCTCCTTCTCTTCTCGTCGATCTCCGGCGAGAAATCGAGGGTTTCGATGGAGTTGGGGGCGGGAATGAGGAACACTGATTCGAAGGAACTCCAACGCGAGGGCAGAGTAGATGAGCATAGGGCGGTAGAAGGTTCTAAGAAACATGTCACAAGTTTTACATATAAAACCCTGTGAAAAAGATGAATTGAAATAAACACTAAACTAAGAAATTGCATTTAAGTCCCTAAGTAAACTCGTATTTTGCAATTATTCATGTTTGTGATCTCACATTCAAATTATTTATGCTCCACGATCAATCATTTTTGTGGGCTATGACTTTTTTTTTAAGAAATTGTTGTTTTACAATGTTTTTCATTTTGAGCAGGTTTAGGTTTAAGATAAAATATTCATTTATATGGACGAATGGACAAGTGATTCCGTTTCTATTTTAAGATAAAATATTCCAACGGATTTTCTAATATTAGCCACGAAAGAAGATTCCGTTGCTAAATTTATATTTTATTACAAAAATTTTGTTTAAGATAATTTAGACAAATGATAAATAACCTTTATATATATTTATCATATTTCTTAAAAAAATATATTATAAAGATACTTATTGATAAGATTAGGATTTAATAAATATTAGATCAATATTTTTAAAATTTTGATTATATTTTTTTAAAACATTTTTGTTTGGTGAATCAATTTAAGTAGTTATAAATTTTCTTAATTGTATTCATGAAAAAATAATTTTTAAATAGTTTTTTTATAAAGTATATATTAACTCCTTTTTTGATATAATTGTTATCGATTATTAACTCTTTTTATTTTTTAGGATAAAAATTATTTGGGATTTTTTTAATAGCTCAAGACCAATAATTTTCTTTAAAATAGATAACTTAAAAAATTTACAATATTTAAATTTTCTAAATGTATTGATTGTTTAAAGATAAAAATAATTTTTTTAAAATAAAATATATATATAAATAAAAATTACAAACCGATACCAAAATCCGTTGGTATATATAACAACGAATCGTTTGCAATGTTACAAACGGATCGTTTGTAAATTACAAACATATCCGATTCTATCTGGATCTGTTTTGTAAATTATTTTTGGAATAAATTTTAGTAATTACAAATTTTCTTAAATATACTCATGAGATATTAATTTATAATTATTAATAATAAATTTAAAATATTTAAAATTTATACAATATATTAATTCTTTTTTTGATAGAATGAATTTTGAAAACAAAATATGTAAAGACTACCAATTTATTTTAAACCCATTTTTTTCTATTTCTAAACTCAATTCTAATTTATGTTTTAAAATTAAAAGAAAATGTATTTAGAAAATTCATTAAAGAACTTTAAATTAGATTTAAAATTAAATCTAGTCATGTATGCTATAATTATGCTTTTGTAAATTTATCTTTTTATATTAAAATTATTTGGTAAATTTTCAAATGACTTGCATATATAAAATTATTAAATATATTATTTATTTTTGATGGAATGAATTTAAAAAATTAAAATGTATATATAAATATATATTATAAACTATATATAATAATATTATTATTAAATTGCAATTTCCCAAATGGATCTTGGATCCATTTGTATAGCATAAGGATCCGTTTGACGAAGTAAATATTCGTTTGTATAACACAAACGGAGCCAAGATCCGTTTGTGTTCACATGGATCTAGATATGTTAATCAAACAGATCCGGATCCGTTAACATGTATCTTTTAGGTTTAAACTTTAAAGAAAAATTCATTTGGTTACATTGCCTCTCTTTTTCCCATCTCCACTGTGAACCCTAGCAACATCTTCTCTGTCATCATTAACGGAATTGAGCCCTTCGATTAGCACTCCGGCGGTACATTGCCCTTCGATGATCACTCTAGAGTTAGAGATAAGCTAACAGATGTGAACAATGCATGGTTGCTTCCTTTGCAAGCTTAGTTGCTATTCGCTGTCCACCGTGAGTCACCTGATTCCTTGTTTTCTTGATTATTAGGCGGTAGTTTTGCTCAATGTTTTTTTAAAATATTTTTGTTTTGTTTGATTATTTTCTTGAATGAGTAAAGTGAGTTGAATAAAGAGTTATTTTGCATGATATATGGGTTGTGATATTGAGATGAATCAGTGAATTAATGAAAAATTTGGATGGGAACTTTGATGCCCAAATAATGATTTGTTATGGTGTAAAAGATTGTGTTTTTTTTCCCAGTTTTTGGGTGGTATATGGAATCCATGTGTCGTGTTTGAGTTATTGTTTTGCTGAAAGCTTGTTCTTCACCTGTTTGTGAAATAACCAAGTCTTTGTAATATGGTTGTAAGTCCTGGTCTTTAGGATCTAGCATATAGTGGATGGCTTGCACGTTGTCACATGATCTGTAATTTCAGGTTAACCATTTCAGCCTTGTTTGGCAATATAAATAGCACATCACCTGCAACTTAAGGTGTGTACAAGATTGCTCCATATTCTTCTTCTTCTACTTATTCTGTCACGGTGCCAGAGCTTGGTTGCACCACATCAACCATGTCTATCTCCACCTCCATGACCAACACCTCTTCTATTTCTCTGCCCGGCCTACTCCCTATTCCCAACTTCAGTCACCTCAACAACGTCAAATTGACGCACAACAACTATTTGCTGTGGAAGGCCCAGTTCATGCAATATCTGCGAAGTCAATGCCTTCTTGGATATGTTGATGGCTCGATTGTTTGTCCTGCAGCAATGATCACTGAAACCACAACCTCTGGCGCAACACAAGTACCAAACCCGGCGTATCACCAATGGTTGTAACAAGATCAATTGGTTATGAACACCCTCCGTCCTCCTTATCAGAAGAGGTGCTTTCTCAAGTGTTGTTCCTTACAACTTCTACCGATGTTTGGATTGCTTTGGAACACATGTTTGCATCTAGTTCCAAAGCAAGAGCAATACATATTAGATTGCAATTGTCCACCATCAAGAAGAATGATCTTTCTATTACTGATTACTTTAATGAAGTCAAGAACCTTACAAACACTTTGTAGGTTATAGGACAACAACTAAGAGAATAAGAGATTGTTTCATACATGCTTGCTGGTCTAGATTTAGATTATGATGCGTTGGTTACATTGATCATTACAAGATTCGATCCCATATCATTCGCTGATCTTTATGCACACATGTTGAGCTTTGGACTGCTCAAGGAGCACAATAGCAATGCTTTTCAAACACTGGGGTCATCTGCCAATGATGTGATATGCGGTAATCATGGAGGCCACAATGCTACAAGAAGATGAAGGCCAGCCTGACAAGTTTGTGGTAGACCAGCCTCAGGGAATAACTCCAACTCACCTCAGAACACAAGTAGCCCAACCTGACAAGTTTGTGGCAAAATTGGTCATGTCGCATTGAAGTGCTTTCACAAATTTAATCATTCATACTAAGCTGAAGACACTCATGCAGCTGCAATGGTGGCAACACCCCTCATATGCCATTGACTCAAACTGGTACACAGATTCTGGAGCAATCGACCACATCATCGGTGACCTTGACAAGCTGTCAATTCAGGAGAAATGCCATGGGAAGGATCAAGTCCAGGTGGCAAACTGATCGGGTTTGCCTATTCTTCACACTGGTCACTCTCATATTTCTACTACTTCTCGATTTCTAAAAATGTCCAATATTCTACATGTTCCCAACATTACTAGAAACTTGCTATCTATTCATCATTTTTCAACAAACAATAATGTTTTCTTTGAATTTCATCCTACCTGTTTTCTTATAAAGGATTGAATCACGAAGAAACTTCTCTTTCAAGGCAAATGTAAAGGAGGATTATATCCTTTGGTGCCATTCAGCAATGCCTTGAATAAGAAAGCTCTCACAAGTGTTAAGGTTTCTCAAGACCTATGGCATTGTGGACTCAGTCAACCTTCCTCCACTATTGTTTAGCATGTCCTTCAAGAAAACAATCTCCCTCTAGTTGTCAGTAATGACAATTCCACTATCTGTAATGCTTTGTGGGATAGCAAATACGCGCCTTAGCGTCGTGTCGGTGAAGAGACACCAGTCAATATATATCGAATCACAAATGTAATTTATTTTGTTTATTTTGTTTTTGTGTATTCTTCCATTCCTAATAGATGCAAGCCTCTATTATTAATTACCCCATATTAAAATCTTAGAAACCTCTGATTAAGAGCTCGAGTACAAGTAAAGACAAGAACATTACGAATTATTTATTTTATTTATTATATATATATATATATATTACATCATTTATATATGGAGATATAACTTATATATATTATAGTGTTGTCACTGCCTATGCCTCATCATAACGTTGCATGCCTCATTGCCCGCCTTGATATGTATCATACCTTATTGCCATCTTGAGATGTATATCTCATAATCACCTTGATATTTGTTGTTGACTCAAGATAAACATTCTTGTCGTTGATTTGAAGTGTTCATTTTTACCGTTTCTTCAGGATGAGTATTTTTTTCATTTTATAACATTATACATGGTACAGGTCATCTTGAAGGGTTTCACATATAGGAAATAGTCGATTGCTTTTGGGTTTTGGCTTCCTTCCAATCAAGGTCCTTCATAACAACGGTTGCACGTTGATAACTATGGATATATATATATATATATATATATATATATATATAAATGTGAAGCAAGCTTATTACTGATAGACAACACGTTGCTCGAGAATAGTGTGTATGCATATAAAGGCCTTCAAGTGTTTCCATTGGTTGGGCACGTACATGCTTGCATGCATGCCTATGATGCCTTTTTTTATTTACCACTATATATATATATATATATATATATATATATATATATATATATATATAATTGAGAGGAAGCATAAACATATATCCATTTTTTATAACTTCAAATGCAACATTTTGGTATCCATATACAAAAGTAGATCAAAAAGGATTGTTCATGCAGTATGGATCATTTCTTTTATAACTTCAGTAGCATCTTTCAATAAGCTAGTAGGTGAGGAGGAACCATGAGGTATAGGATACAGTTCTCCATCAACACAAGTGAAGCAAATATAATATTCTTCCACATTCGGATTAGCTTCTGTATCACCAGCAAATGTAGCTTCAGAATGTGCATCTTCTACATGCTCAAAAGGATCCATGTTGGCAGTTAATTTGAAGAATCTATCAAAGTAAGATCCTTTCACCAACTTGATTTTTTTTATTATTTTTTTTAGCTTGTGATCGAGATGGTATATTCACAAAATAAATACATGTAAGCATTAACTGCAAGTATAAAGTTGCTATTAATAGCACAAAGGAATAGACCTCCATCTATTTAAAGAGACACTACATTTTATTGGGGACTTTTCTGTTAAACTTAATGAGTATTCACCCATTGGCACCTTGTCTCTTATGCTAGCAGTTTGTATCACTTCTTTTGCTACTTTCTCTTGTACATTAGGATGCTTTCATAGTATATACAAGAACATGATGAAATTCTTGCAGTTGTGTCTTTGCCAGCCATCATGAAATTCAGTATTATATCTCGCAGATATTGGTTGTTCATGTTTACTAGATCCTTCTTCTTTTCGATCAAGAATCACTATAAGATATATATAATTTTATTTATTTATTTCTTTATTTCATAAAATCCTCTTGATATGCAGCAAGATGCTCTAGCTTGGTGTCAATCAACTTGTACACAACATCATCAATAATTTTAATGTTCTTCCTCATCATGACCTCCGCACCAACATTCATATACTTCTTGACTTTATTCCTTTTTCTTTCAAAACAACCTTCTAACCAGGTTGAATACCAGGCCGAACCTTCAAGACAACATCACCCGTGAGAGTTAGAATGTGAATGGTGCCTCCCATGACCGAATGACTAGCATTAAGGACAGCATCTACATGTATATCAGATTTCTCCCGTTGGAAAACAAGGTCTTCTCTGACCTTGATGGTAACATATAGATCACCCGGCTGATTACCATCAGGGTCTAGGGTTTGGATGAATTTAGATAACTCCCCCTAGTTGTTCTAGACACGGAAGAGCAAGCTGTTGACATTACAAGTGGGGAACTTGTGTGGCCCTGCTTTCATAGCCAATTATTCAGCATTGAATCCATCGGTGGATGCAGGCAAAAACGAAGAGGAGGAAGAGGAACAGGGTTTCTTCGTGGACCCATCCTTCTCCACTGGTTTAAGAAAAAGCACTTCATGACTTCTTTATGTAAAGGTCGCCCACCAAGCTCTCTAATGATTGCTTCAATTTCAGGTTCTTCTAATTGATGAAAACCATCTTGATAGTATCCCTTCCAGACGTCTCCTTATAATTCTTCTACAAAAAATTCAGTCATAGAAATCGAGTTCCTCCCAGTCGCATTCACCTTCCACGTTGAAAAGTTCCCAAAAGGATCAGTCTAATACAGTGACAGCATACCAGTATAGGGATCAAACCCGATAATGAGCTTAGATAGCCCAAATAACCGGACACTGTCGGTCTCTATATACTTTTGTTGTATTCCAGCGATGTATTGAGTGATGTACTCAATGGTGCCAGGATCCTCTACAGTGAGGCGATGACTCTGACATTCGATCCTTGCCTTGTTGACATGCACATCGGCCTTCAACCCCGTACATGCCAATGCGATGTGATTATCTTGGTTGACAATATTCTTCACCATCCGAGAGTCTTGCAGCTTGGTAGTAGACTTCATCTCAACACCTAGAATGATCGTGTCGGTGCCGTAGACGCTGACAGAAGTGTTGCCCTTGAGTACGGCTTCAAGGACTAGGAAGAGGCGGCCCTCGGAGAAGAAGACGGTGATAGTGTAATCGTAGAGAGCCATGGATGGATCAATCAATGAGCAATCTCACAAGGATTCTAGGGTTTCTTCTCTTTGATCTTTGGATGGAGTTCTTCAATGAAGAAAAAAAAAGAGCTTGGAAGAAAATGCCATTTTTAGGGTTATTTCCCTCTATGCTAGCAAGTGGTAACACCTCTTTATTGAGGATCATGTCTATGATATCCTTTATGGAAACTCCTTTTCCCAACTCTTGATCGATGAAATCCAAGAATTTTGGAACTCTTGTCAGCAGCCATGGCTTCTACATTGGCATCCATTTCTTCAAGTTCGGAACTAGATAGAGTGCTCGGGTAGTAGAACGAATGATAAGATACAAAGACCAAGAAGAGAAGAGTAGAAGTTTGGAAGAAGAGTGTGGAGTTTTCAGAGATAACTTGCAGGATACTTTGTATTCAAAAATACTCTGCTGAAGAACACAAGACTACAGTCAAATGTAAAGACTCACCAAAGCAAACATACAGATAGCCCACAAAACATTAAAGACCAATACAACAAAGATAACAAAGATAATGACAACTCCTTTAGATATGGTTCAGTCCAATCACACATGGTGTAGTAGACATCTTGATGCATGAGAACTACAAGCCACCGACAAGTCAGTATAGCCCACATTTTGTCTACTCACTAGTGCTCGATGTATCTAAGTGATATTCAACACGCTCCCATCACTCAAAAACTCTTCAACCCAAGTTGTTCTGCAAAGTATTTGTGCTTGTCCGATGGCAGAGCTTTTGTAAATATATCGGCCACTTGATCATTAGTGCTATAGTGAATTAATTTGATTACTCCTTCGCTAATTAATCCTCAGATGAAGTGGTAACGAGTATTGATGTGCTTTGTGCGACCATGTAACGTTGGGTTCTTGGCAAGAGTGATCGCTGACTTGTTGTCACAGAAGATCAATGTGGGTTCGACTTGCTTCTCATTCATGTCTTGCAATAACCTCCTCATCTATACAGCTTGGCAGGCTGTTGAGGTTGTCGAGATGTATTCAGCTTTGGTGCTGGACAGAGCCATTATTTCTTGTTTCTTTGAGCACCATGTAACTGCTGTTGAACCAAGATGAAAAAACCAGCCCGAGGTACTCTTACAATCATCTATCGAGCCACCCCAGTCGCTATCTGTATATCCGGTGAGATTCAATTGATTAGTATGTTCATATAGCAACCCAACATTGATTGTTTTTGCCACATAGTGTAAAATACGCTTCACTGCACCAAGATGATGTTTTGTTGGTTGATGCATGTAACGTGAGACAACTGTGACAACAAATATAAGATCTGGCCTGGTATGAGTGAGGTATAGAAGGCTGCCCACCAGTTTCCTGTATCTCCTTGCATCGCCTTCACCCGAGTCATCATTCAGGCTGAATTTGTCATTTGTATTCATTGGGCTTGCCATGGTCTTACAATGAAGCATCCCAGATTTCCTCAGAAGATCTTCAGCATATCGTTTTTGTGAGACAAACACACAATCATTCTCTTGTTGCACTTCAAGGCCCAAAAAATAGTGAAGACGTCTGAGATCAGTCATTTCTAAGGTTTTCATCATGCAATCTTTGAACTCATGTAACATTTCAGTAGATGAGCTCATGTAGATGATGTCATCTATGTATATGGACAGCAGTAGGATGTGTGAAGCTCCATGAAGCTTTTTGTGAAGAGTAGGCTCGTTTGTGTTGCGTTCGAACCCCAACTTGTGGAAGTGTTAATCTACCTTGCTATACCATGCCCTGGGCACCTGTCATAGCCCATCAAAATCAATGCCTTCCTTTTACGAGTATCCCTTTACTACTAGAGGGGCTTTTTCTTTTGTGTAGCACACCTTCAGTGTTATATTTGGATTTGAAGATCCATTTTAAGCCAACTGCTCGCTTGCCTTCAGGTAGATCGATCAATTCCCATGATGGTTGCAGTAGATAGCAGTGATTTCTTCAGTCATAGTGGCTTGCCATCCTTCATCTTTGACAACATCTTCAAATGTAGTGGGATCCATGGTAGCAAGAGCGAAAGAACATGTGTTGTAAATATCTTATAGTGCTTTATACCTTACAGGGGAATCTCCTTCTGAATTTGGAGATAAATTCTCAGAATTTGATAGAGTGGAGTTATTGTCTTGTTGTGATATCTCAGACTGGACATTAACTTGGTTTGTGTTTCACATGTCAATAGACACAAACTTAGATGCAATATCGTGAGGATGGGTCATGTCCCAACTGACGTCTTCAAAGAAGCTAACTTCTCTGCTAATTTGGACTTTTCCTATTGAAGGGACAAGCATTCTGCAGCCTTTTGTCTCCTCACAACACCCAATGAAAACATGTCTCTGTGTCTTGGAATCAAGTTTGCTTCTTGCATGTGAGTTAACGAGCACATGGCCAATACATCCAAAGACTCAGAGATGTTCTACAGAGGGCTTCCTTCCATTGAGTGCTTCATATGGAGTTTGATGTTTTAGAGCACTAGTGGGCAATCAATTTAGAAGATAAATTGCTGATGCAACTGCTTCTGCCCACAGAGAAATGGGAAGCTTCATCTCATGCAACATAGTCCGTGCCATCTCAATTACCATTCGATTTTTTCTTTCTTCCACCACGTTTTGTTGGGGTGAGTATGGAGCCGTGAGTTGTCGGTGAATCCCATGCTCTTCACAATAATGAGCAAACTCTTTAGAGGTAAATTCTCCACCCTTGTTAGTGTGAAGAGCGTTTAGAGGAAGACCAACTTGCTTCTCTTGTAGTTGTTTAAAGGCTTTTAAACGATCCAGCGCTTCTGATTTGCGTTGTAAGAAGAAAGCCCAACAATACCTGGAATAGTCATCAGTTAAGAGAAAGTTGTATGTATTACCTCTAAGAGATGTCATTTGCATGGGCCCAACCAGATCACCATGTACAAGTTCCAAAGGTTTCATCGCACGCCTGGCTTGTCCATTTGGAAAAGAATGTCTTGTTTGTTTTCCTGAAGAACAAACTTCACATGGACCAACCAGTGCTATGCGAGGTAGCCTTTTCACAAGTTGTTTTTGAGCCATCAGTTCCATACTTCTAGAGTTCAGATGCTCAAACCTTCAATGCCAAAGCTTGGATTCTTTAGTCTCTCCTAGTACCATTTGAGCAGACCCTATATCTCCACCATCCAGGGGAAACATCTTGTGGGCTGTCATCCGAATGCATGCAATTGTTATGTCTACATGTCAGTATGAGATTTTACATTCACCATCTTAAAACTGAACTGTGTATCCAGATATCATTAGTTGACCCATACTGAGAAGATTGTGGGCCAACTTAGGAACATACTAGACTTTAGTGAGCAAACTGATCTTCCCAGTATTCGAATGGAGAAGAACGTCACCAATACCACCAACCTTCAAAATCTTACCATCTCCAAGTCTCACAGTTTGCTAAGAGGTGTTTACCAAATTCTGGAACAACTCCTTGTTTCCAGACATGTGGTTGGAACAACCACTATCAATGAGCCATACTTGACTTGCTTCTTCACTTCCATTGACCATGAACAATAGTCCTTCAGTTTCTTCATTTTTAGTTTCTTCTCCTGCGTTTTCAGCAACATTGGCTTCTTTGTCATTATACCAACATTGAGCTTTTGTATGATCGAACTTCTTGCACATATAACACTGAACACTAGGTCTTTGTTATTGCCTTGATGTAAGGTCAGCCCCTCTACCTCTGCCTCGGCCACGAAAATGTTCCCTGAAGGGACCATGAACATTGCCTCTCCCTCCTCTAAGACTAGTTTCAGCAAGGGAGTTGGTTACAACTTGAAAGGCAGTTTCTTCTTCTTTTCCTGCAGAGAGTAAGAGGATGGCCTCATGACTTTTCAGTGAACCCCCAGCTCTTCAACAGTTAGCATGGCCAGATTTTTTACTTCTACAATAAAAAAAAACAACATGGGTGAACTTGGGAGTGAGACTCCTTAGAATTTTTCCCACCATTGTTGACTCAGGTACATCTTCGCCGAGCACTCTGATCTGATAGACCACATCTAAGACTCTGCTGATGAAGTCTTGGATTTTCTCACCGCTCTTCATCTTGGTAGTCTCGAGCTCTTGCCGAAGTGAATACAACTTGACAGAGAGTATTTTTGTGTTTGCTTGGTACTCAGTTTTAAGGATGTCCCAAGCTTGTTTGGCAGTTTCAGCCTCAGCAATTCGAATGAGAATCCTCTCATCTAGGCCTTGCTGAATAAGATAGAGAGCATCCAAATCTTGCTTCCTGATTTCCTCCATTTGTGCTTCAGCTCCTTCCTCACTAAAACCTTTCTCGACAAGAGGCCAAAGTCCTTTTGATCGAAACATTGTCTTCATCTTAAAAATCCACAAGTTGAAGGTTTCGCTTTTGAAAATGGGAACATGTGTTTGTGAGGTGGTGCTGCTCTTGGCCATGGAAGTTTAATGAAAGAGAGCTTGAGCTCTGATACCACTGATAAGATATAAAGACCAAGAAGAGAAAAGTAGAAGTTTGGAAGATGAGTGTGGAGTTTTTAGAGATAACTTGCAGGATACTTTGTATTCAAAAATACTCTGCTGAAGAACATAAGACTGCAACCAAATATAAATACTCACAAAAGCAAACATACAAACATAGCCCACAAAACATTAAAGACCAATACAACAAAGACAACAAAGACAATGACAACTCCTTTAGATATGGTTCAGTCTAATCACACATGGTGTAGTGGACATCTTGATGCATGAATCCTACAAGCCACCGACAAGTCAGCATAGCCCGCATTCTGTCTACTCACTAATGCTCGATGTATCTGAGTGATATTTAACAACGAATGCTTCTCTTTAGGAATTTTTTTTTGAACATGTGAATCCAATTCTTCTGGTCAGATTCATTCTGCGGGCTTGGCAGGGATGATGACGACAGCAGCAGTGGCAACAACGGCAATGATGAGAGTCTTAGCAATGGCTGCAGTAGTAGCAACAATGATCTCTCTCTCCAGCGACAGCTTCAATATCTTCTTTGGCGACAGTAGTGAAGTGGCAAGCGGTGATAAGCAACAACTGTGGCAGAGCGAGAGCGATAGCATCAACAACGACTGATTCTAACTTTTTTATGTAGATATATATAGGTATACGATGAGAGCAAGACCTTCTTCTTCTTCTTCTTCTTCTTCTTCTTCTTCTTCTTCTTTTTCTTCTTCTCTTGTCTTCTTCAAAACCTCCTTTCTTCAATCTTCTCCTTCCTCCGATCTTCTTTCTCCTCGCTTGTTCCTCCTTCTTCTTTCTCTTTTCTTCGCTGGTCCCCTCCTTCTATTCTTCAGCTAGACCCTTTTTAAAGACTTTCACGTGGCAGTTGCGCGGTTGTGTCGATCGTAAAGCGGCGTGACATTTGTAAGGCGACGTGGAGCAATTGCTACAGTTCTTTTGATTATGGGACCTGAGAGTGAGGACCACGACCAGCATGTTTTCCTATTTGTTTATTATTCATTATTTTTTTATGATTATATATATATATATTACACATATATATTTCATATTATAATTATATATTAAATATTTTATATTCATTATTTTATTTATTTTTGGATGATCGTGGGGCGACCAAGCCCCACTTCCCCATTTTTTTATTGTATTTTATTTTATTTTAATTTATTATATTAATTTATTTATTTTATCTTCATTTGATTTTTTTATATATTTTATTTTATTTTATTTGATTTTTCTTTTAACTTTATCTAATTTGGATTTCTTATTATTTATTTATATTTATTTTATTTTTATTATCTTTATCTAATTTTTTTTCTTTATCAGTATTATATATATTTTATTATTATTTGTATTATTTATTTTTTTATTATTATTATTATCTTTAGTTTATATATATTTTTTAATTTGCCTCGTGATTTGTATTCATAGTTGATCTTGGCCTGAGATCGTCTCGAGATATGTGCTCTCGGCTGATTTTGAGATTTAGGTATTTTAGATCACTTCGAGATCTGTGCTCTTGGCTAATCTAAGGATTTGTGTATTTTAGATTGTCTCGAGATATATGCTCTTGACTGATCTTGTATTTTAGACTGTCTCGAGATCTGTGCTCTCAGTTGGTCTTGAGATTTGGATATTTTGGATCGTCTCGAGATACGTGCTCTCTGCTGATCCTGAGATTTGAGTATTTTAGATCACCTCGAGATATGTGCTCTTAGATGATCTTGAGATTTGAGTATTTTAGACTGTCTCGAGGTCTGTGGTCTCGGTTGATCTTGAGATTTGAGTATTTTAGACCGTCTCGAGATCTGTGCTCTTTTCTGGTCTTGAGATTTGGATATTTTGGAATGCCTTGAGATCTATGCTCTTGGCTAATCCTAAGATTTGAGTATTTTAGACTGCCTTGAGGTCTGTGATTTCGGCTGATTTTGAGATTTGGATATTTTGGAACGCCTCGAGATATGTGCTCTCTGCTGATCCTGAGATTTGAGTATTTTAGACTGCCTCGAGGTCTGTGCTCTCGGCTAATCTTAAGATTTGAGTATTTTAGACCGCCTCGAGATTTGTACTCTCGGCTGGTCTTGAGATTTGGATATTTTGAATCTTCTCGAGATATGTGCTCTCGGCTGATTATGAGATTTGAGTATTTTAGACCGCCTTGATATCTATGCTCTCGGCTGGTCTTGAGATTTGGATATTTTATAATTAATTTTTTAAAAAAAATAGGAGATGCATTTAATTAATAATAATTATTATTATAATTATAATTATAATTATAATTATAATAATAATTATTATTATTATTATCATTATTTATCAAACAATGTTTCCTCTTCTCTTTATCAAACAATGTTTCCTCTTCTCCTCCTGAGCTTGTGTTCACTGATGTATATGGCCCTACCTTAACTTCAGTAGGGGAAACAAATATTATGTCAGCTTTATAGATGATTTCAGCAAATTCACTTGGATATATTGTCTTAAGTGTAAATCCAATGTTGCTCAAGTTTTCACTCAATTTTAGAAGCACATTGAAAGGTTGTTTAGTAAGACAATCTTATGTGTCTAATCTGACTGGGGTGGGGAATACCAAACTCTTCATAAACTTTTTCAGCAAATTGTTATCAAACATCAGGATTCATGTCGCTGTATTCATCAACAAAATGGGGCAATAGAGAGAAAACATAGACACATTGTAGAAGTAGGACTCTCACTTCTTTCTCAAGCTTCCATGCCTCTAAAGTTTTGGGATAAAGCATTTCAAACTGCATGTTTTCTCATTAACCGACTTCCTAGTCATGTTATTCAGTTTGCCTCTACAAAAGCACTTTAATAGAAAACCTGATTATTCTTTACTTAAAACCTTTGCTTGTGCCTGTTGGCCTAATTTATGGCCTTATAATTCACACAAATTATAATTTCAATCACAACAATGTGTGTTTTTTAGTTATAGCCACTTGCATAATGGATATAAATGTCTTTATAGACCCACTATTCATGTATATATTTCCAGAGATGTTTTTTTTATGAAAAAGTACTCCCATTTGCTTTATATCATAATTCTCACCCTACTATTTCCGACAGACTGATGTCCTTCTATCTCTTCCGTCTCTGTGTCAACCACTTGAACAACCACAAACTTCCAACTTCTTCTCCTACCTCAAATCCTGAGAGTGATCATGTGGAGGACAATAACCAATCCACTCATATTGTCACTAATGATATAGATAACTATGTTGTTTTATACCATTCACAAGTACAACATCAAGGCATGAGTACCAGACTACAGAACAATATTCAAAAGCCAAAAAAGTACACTGATGGTTGTACGCTACTCAATAAAGAGGAGAGCATTCATTGTTGCTCTTGAACCATCATGCCATATTGAAGCTATGGATGTTGAGTATGCAGGTTTTTTGAAGAATAAAACTTGGCACTTGGATCCTTCTCATCGTGACTTGAATGTTATTGATTCTAAATGGGTTTTCAAGCTCAAGAGAAAACCATATGGCTTAATTAACAAATGTAAAGCTTAGCTTGTTACCAAGAAATCCAAACAAAGGTATGGTATAGACTATAAAGATAATTTTAATCCTGTCTTTAAGCCAGCAACAATTAAGCTCATTCTTGCCTTAGCAATTTCAAGAGGTTGGAATTTAAGACAAGTGGATATCCAAAATGCCTTTTTACATGGTGTTTTTAAAGAAGATGTTTACATGAAACAACCACCTAATTATGAAGATGTCAAGTTCCCACATTATCTCTTCAAGTTGGATAAGGCTCTTTATAGGCTTAAACAAGCACCCCAAGCATGGATTTCTAGACTCAGCTCAAAGCTACATGAACTGGGATTTGCACCATCTACTATAGATACCTCTTTGTTTATATACAACCATGGTGGAAAGATCATCTATGTACTCATTTATATGGATGATATAATTATTACTAGTTCGTCTCCTCAAGCCATTGATGAACTTGTTCAACATCTGCACAAGGATTTTGCTGCAAAGGACCTAGGTGATCTTCATTACTTTATGTGAGTTGAGGTGCTACACAGAGATGATGACATTATATTGTCATAATGCAAGTATATTGCAGATGTACTGAAACGAGTCAACATGGAAAACTGCAAGCCTATTACTACTCCTATAGCATCCACAACAAAGTTGTCCAAGACTAAAGGCACAACTCTAAGTGTCATAGAAGCTACAAGATAGAGAAGCACTATTGGGGTATTACAGTATTTGATGATGACTCGGCCTAACATTGCTTACTCAGTAAATAAAGTTTGTTAATACTTGCATTCATCTACGAATGATCATTGGATACCAGTGAAGCGCATTCTCAAATACTTGAAACATACTTGTGACTTGGGCTTGTTCATCAAAAAGTCAGATTTTACCCTAGTTAGTGTATTTTTAGATGTAGATTGGGTAGGGTGTTCTGACGATTGTAGGTCCATAGGAGGATATGCAGTTTATTTTGGAATTAACTTGGTCTCTTGGAGTTCTCACAAACAAGCTACAGTATCATGTTCTAGTACCGAATTAGAATATAAAGCTTTGGCGAATGCAATGGCTGAAGTGATCTGGATACAATCGCTGTTGGGAAAGCTAGGAGTATTTTAATAGAGACCACTGTCTCTGTGGTGCAACAACCTAGGAGCAACCTAACTCAGCTAATCCTGTTTTTCATGTATATACCAAACATATCGAGGTGGCTTTCCACTTTGTACGAGAAAGGGTTGCACCAAGAATGCTTGAGATAAAGTTCATCTCCTCTCAAGATCAAATAACTGACATATTTACTAAACCACTATTAATTCAAAGTTTTTCAGATTTCTGCAGCAATCTCAATTTGTTTTCTATAAGTTGAGATTGAGAAAAGGGTGTTGAAATGACCATGTCTTTGTAATATGGTCATAAGTCTTGGTCTTTAGGATCTAGTACATAGTGGATGGCTTGCACGTTGTCACATGATCTGTAATTTCAAGTTAACCGTTTTAGCCTTGTCTGGTAATATAAGTAGCATATCACTTGCAACTTAAGGTATGTGCAAGATTGCCCCATATTCTTCTTCTTCTACTTATTCTATCACGGTTTGCCCATTGGATAGTGAGGAAATGAAAGTAGGGAACTTTTCAAGCTTGCTAGGTAACTATATATTTATATTTGCTTGTACTTCACTGGTTTGCCCATTGAATGAGAATGAACTTAGGATAACTTGTTTTGGAGTTTGGATGACTGAATGTGGATTAAATACTTGAGATGAAACTAACTTATAGTTAGTTTCATCTCAAGTATTTTGTTAATCAAGTTTTCTCAATAAGATTTCATTGTTTTTCACTTTGGATTGTTGTAAATATGGATACATCAAAATAAGTAAATTAAGAGGGGAGGAGACTTTACAGCTTTCTATTCTTACTATGGTTAATAGTTTTTACAGAGGAATTTGATTTTGAATTATGCCCAGAAATAATTCTGATTCATCTCCAAGTCTTGAGCGCGAACAAGCTTCCCTATTTAGGAGCACTGATTCATCTCCAGGAGAACCACTACTGCAACATATATAATAACTCTCATTTCTTACTCTTTTCCATAATTATGTATTAAAGGTAGCTTTGAACTATTGATAATAAAGATATTATTGTGCAAAAGTGGTTGTTGATATTTTAATAATTGGCTATCTATTTTAATTAGTGTTCACAATACAAAGTTGTCCCTATATATATATATATATATATATATATATATATATATAAATTAAGTGGATGTGATCCATTTGTGGTGGTTTTATATGTTTGTTGCATTCCATTAAAACTTTTACTGAATTGCCATAAGAAAGAATCCAAACTCAGTAACTAGTGTCATGTTTGTTCCACTAAGAGAAAAACAAATTATTAACTAGTGTCATGTTGATATTTTAATATATATATATATATATATATATATATATATATATATATTCATTACACTATGTATATATACACATAAAAATAAATACTTTCTAGCAACATTGTGGTCGGACCATGGACCGACGTCCGATGGTGTTGGGTATGTTAATGCGATGAGGTACAAACGCACGATGCTCGTGCCATCGTAGTCGTAGAAGTAGGCCAGCATGTTGCAGCCAATGGCAGTGAATATATTTTTGGTTTGAGAGACAGCGTAGGGAAATTGATCACCATCAAGGTTGGCTCTCACCCAACTATATGTCTTACAAGGGATCCCATTGCTAGTGCCAGAATCACATTCAACAGAAGCTGCAACAAGGAGGTTGACGATAACCACATCATCTGTTATATTGAAAATGTCGATGTCACCAAATTCAATGAATGGCTTTGGTGGATTGTAGGTGTCATTGCATGTGATGTCAAAACCGGAGAGGCTATAGTCGGAGATGTCGAAGGGGTAGGGGATGGTGACGTGGCCACACTTGTTAGGCAAGCTGCCATTCAAGGCTAGACAAGGAGAACAACAACACATGTCAAGCAAACAGAGAGACATACCTCAAACTTCTCCTTCCTTTATCTCCTCCTGTTGTTGAAAAGCATTTATTTCTATGTGTATATATAGTGGAATGAATATATAAATACACATTACCTAACATATATTAAAATATCAGTAACTAGTGTCATGTTGTCTAACTAGGATCAAACTTCTGTTTCCATTAAAACTTTTACTAATGTAAAACTTTTACTGATTTAATGCTTACATTTACTTGACATATATATTTTCTCTTATGCTTGACTTCTAAGCTGCCAACTTTGTTTCTAACCATAAAAGTGCATGTATTAAAATATTAGTAAGCAAGTTATTTCAAAATGAGCATGTATTTTTTTTAATGATAAAACGATGATTACTTTTATTAATATTTCATGCTAATTTTATGAATTCAATCATAAAAGTATTTATTTTTTCTTTCGCATTGTGTTGCAACACCTCGATTAGTTGAAATCTCTTTGCTACCATTTGACAAGTTTGGTTAGTCTTATTCAGAATATTGGCAATTTGGCATATAATTAAGTGAATCACTTTGGAAAGGTAAGTACTATGTATTTTTTATTTATATGAATTTAAAAAGAAAAAATAGATTTTTACGTACTCTAATAGCTAGGGTCATATGTACATGATATTCCATGCCACTAGATATACAACAATGTTTACTGATTACATCCTTTTATAACACAATGCTTATTAAAATGAATTCAAAAAGGAGTTGGATGTATGTTAGGCTTAAAGATGGCTTTCTGAACCCTGATTTTTTATGAGGTATCAATGACTTTATTGAGTTTGCAAAGATGCATCCAGAATGTATGGATGGAATTAAAATTAAGTGTCCATGTAATCATCGCAAATGCCAAAATCGTGTCTTTTGGGTTGAATATACAGTTATGTATCATTTAATGAAGTATGGATTCATAAGGTACTATTATCAATGGATTCACCATGGAGAACCTAATGAGCCATATATTGATGCTCATGGTGAATAAGGTGTAACTGCTAAACTGGTCACAAGTTTTGGACCATCATCATATAATATATATGAATAGATGGTCATAGATGATGAATGGCTTGGTTTCTCACCTACTTATATGGAGAACCTCCAAATGTGGTAGCTCAAAAATGGTTTGATATGTTAAGAGCAGCTAACTAAGAGGCTTGGCCAGGCTATGAAAATCACTCACAACTATCAGCAATTACAAGAATGTTAAATATGAAGGCAAAACATCATTTATCTAAAAGGTGTTTCAATGACTTTTGTCAATTTTTGAAAGAAATATTACCAGTCTATAATGCAATACGAAGTAACTTTTACAGCACAAAGAAGTTAGTTCTAGGCTTGGGTCTACTGGTTGAGAAAATTCATTGTTGTCTTAATGGATGCATGATATATTGGGGAGGAGATAGTGAACTAATGAGTTGCAAAATTTGCGAGAATCCTAGGTATAAGTGTCGATAAGGTAGCTCATTCAAAAACAAGGAAAATATTCCACACAAGAAAATGTATTACTTTCCTTTTAAAGCAAGGCTACAAAGATTATATGCATCAAATGCAACAACAAAATAAATGAGATGGCATGCGGAGCATGAGCTTGAAGAAAGGGTGATGCGCCATTATTCTGATTGCCTATGTGGAAGCATTTTAATAATAACCACCCTTCATTTGCAGCAGAAAATCAAAATGTGAGATTAGGGTTGTGCACTGATGGATTCCTACCTTTTGGGCAGTTAGGTCAACAGTATTTCTCTTGGTCAGTAATTGTCACTCCTTACAATTTGCCACCTTCGATGTGTATGAAAGAGGAGTATATATTCCTAATGGTGATAGTTCCTGGCCCAAGCAATCTAAAAGATATGTTGGATGTGTATTTGCAGCCTCTCACTGCAGAATTGAGGTAATTGTGAGAAATTGCAGCTAAAACATATGATGCATCAAGAAAGAATAATGTTCAAATGCGTGTTGCACTTATGTGGACCATAAGTGATTTTCCAACATTTTTGATGTTGTCCTAATGAAGCAATGCAAGTAGAAGAGCTTGTCCCTATTGTAAGGAAGATTCAGATGCATTTACTTTAACAAGAGGGGGGAAGCAATCATGGTTTGATAATCACCGTAAATTCTTATCTCCTAATTTTCCATTTAGAAAGAACAAAACTGCTTTCAAAAAAAAATAAAATGGTGACAAAAATGGCTCTTGCTATCCAAACTAGTGAAGAAACCCTAAAAGAAATACAAAATATGAAGCTAAAAAGGGTCATGGATACTAGTGCATATGAGACCAATAGCCGCATTGCTAAGACTACTGGCTAGAGAAAATGTAAAAGATAACAAGCATGAACTTACATCTATCACAATTTCAGTTAAATGTTTTTGTAATATGATTTGATACTTATCTACTGTTTGAATTGAATGTATGGGTAGATGCATAAGTAGCTGATGTTGGTACCAACCTCTTATGATACCTTTATGCCACCAAATCTAAATATGTGAATTACTCCCATTATTTAATTATTTAAATATATAGTATAAATATAATTTATATTTATTTTCATGTTAAACTATAGAAACACTTCATCTGGGATGAGTCAATTTCATCTATTATCAAGATGGCATGGTAGCACAAAGCTGTAGAACATTATAGATCATTGATGTAAGTCTTTAAAAAAGTTAAAGGAAAAACATTGTATGTGACTGATACTACGTGGCAAATATGGAATGAAGCATGAAATTCCCCATAGTTTAAAGCTTGAAGCCTAAAATTTTCTGCAAATCATCTTACTGAGGCTGAAGGACCTGGATCTGGACATCCCGCACTCAAGAGGCTCCATTTTTTACATATGTCATGCAGAGAAATTAGTAATGCATTTTAATTTATATAAATGTAACTTTATTCTCCATATTTTGTCTAACATTAATTTTAACTTAATACAAGTTGTTATATTGTTGTAGCGATCGAGGCTTCGTTGTGACCCTCTTCCATATGAGCTTTTCGAAGCGACACATACAAAGAAGGGTACCTCTAAGCTTATTGATACAAG
Organism: Dioscorea cayenensis subsp. rotundata; assembly: GCF_009730915.1. NCBI lineage: Eukaryota > Viridiplantae > Streptophyta > Magnoliopsida > Dioscoreales > Dioscoreaceae > Dioscorea > Dioscorea cayenensis. The sequence goes on along the minus strand of NC_052475.1, from coordinate 20,711,720 downwards.
AGCTCAGACCATTAAGGTAAATAGATCAATACTCTCTTAATGTATATGTGAGTTGTAGATGAGTAATTTATTTTTTATATATTTAAATTGTAGACTTTGTTTATATTTCATTAGTTTTTATTATATTATGTTAATCACAATATTTGAGTTCTCAAATTTATTGTGGCAGGATCATTATTTGAACCTTCTGGATCAAGCATCGCAAACGCAAGAAACGAGTAATGAGCCTTCGATTGTAGACAAAGCAAATATATTCCTTCAAGCTGCGGGAGGAGAAAAAAATGTCAGGTTTATGGAGTGAGCTCCCAAGCATCTATTTTTTTATCCCTAGCTACCGCAAAGCTCATCTACAGGCATATCATCTATGGACATACATGCTAATATTAGGCAAACATGTGATATCGTTGATTTGCTTTTCATCTACAGATACATCATCCAAGGAGCTACAAGTTAAGATTACACGGCTGTGTGAGACATTGATCAGCTACAAGATAAAAATAAAGAGCTTTTAGTCTGCACGAGGTGAAGGATGATAACAAGGGGCTTTAGCAGAGTTTGTACAACATGAGACAGAGAAAAATGAGTATCGGGATCAGATGATGTGTCAAATGTAGGATATGATGGTGGAGTTCGAGGCTAGGATCCTTTAGCACTCATAGTTCACTTAGGACTCACAACCAGCTAGTAATGATCATGATATCGACCATCTAGATGAGTTGTAGTTTATTTGTTATTTGTAAGTATTTTTCTTTTGTTAAACTTCATTTTTTTAACATATTTTTTAAAATGCATTAATGAAATCATTTTTTGTTAGCTTTATTGGATGAAAAATTTTGATATAACAAGTATTATTTATATCAATTATGAAAATAAATGTCATATTTTTTTATTATTTAGGTTTTTAGCAATGGATTACAAACAAATTAATTTATTTCAAAATATAATTATATATATATATATATATATATATATATATATATAAATTTTAGCTATGGATTTGCAACAAAATATTTTTTTCCTAATAAAAAAATTAAAACAAAATATGTTCCATTGCAAATCTGTTTCTGCATTATGAAATGACAATTATTCCATTGTAAATTCGTTGTTACATTCTGAAACAAATTAGTAACGAAATAAATTCTGTTGTAGAATGTGGCAATGCTTTTGAAACGGAATAGTTTCCGTTGTGATTTTCAAAAATTGTAAACGGAATTTTTTTTTCCATTACAAACCCATTGCTAATGTCTGAAACGGAATTTTATTTTGTTTGTAATAAATTAGCAACACATATTCTAGAAAACAAAAAAATTCCATTTCTAATCTGTTGCTAATTCAATTTAGCAACGGATTAAAAATGAAAAACACTATTTGTAAACTGCAATTCTTTTGTAGTGAGCCCTTTCTTAACGAGGAAGGTAAGTGTCCTACAGTAGTTATGTTTGCAAATGGCTTAGTCTTTCTGGGAGATTATAAGTGATGGTTGCTAGTAATACTAATGCATATTTAGATGCCTCATCTCTAGCTCAAGAGGTAGCTTTGGAAAAGATCAAGGCTTCGATTCATGATTTTCTAAAAAAGTGCTCAAGAGTCAAGAGAGACTGCAAACTTAACTTTTTACTAAGTTTTTGGAGAAGACCCTTTCTTTCAAACAGATCAAGTTGGCTTTTGTCACGACTCTACCTACTGTTAAGCTCTCAACAACCACCATGACAACAAGCATTTCACAAATCCAACAACATCATATCACAAACAAAAATAGTCTCTTCAATTTTAAAAACCACTATTATCATGTATTCATTTAAAAAAAACATAACATTACATGATATAGGATATTTTAATACAAATATATTAAGTATGTACTAGGGCTTGGACCAAAACATGGTATAGAACATTTAATACTTCAAATAATAAAATGTTTTGAATCAAGCTGTAAAACATTCCAAAGCAAATAATGATTTAGACAATAAAGCCAATATGGATTGCATGGTAAAGGCATAAAATGATCAAGCTATAATGGAATAGGTTATAAGAGCATAATAGCCCCATTATAAAAGCATGTTAGAACAATTTATGGAGCATTGCGATATAAAGAATAAAACCAATGGGAATGGATTTTCCTTTGAAGTATTTGTGTATAATAACTAGCTTCTACACTATATTTATTCTTTTACTCTGTTGCCTTGAGCAAAACCCAATATCTTGCTTAGACTTCTATTCCAATTTCATCTTTCCTTCCTTTTCAACTTCATCCCTATGAATATTTCTCTTATGATCCCAACTTCATATCAAAAGATAATCAAACTCCCTAGCACGTCACTTACATGCCTACTTTCTAAAGCATAGCTTCAAAACATAGTTCATTTCTCTAGTCCTTTGGAATTTTACACATCATCATAAGGTTTTCACATGATAATAATGATGATGATGATGATAATTGTGGTGTTTTGACTTTTTCGAGTGAGTAGAATTGAACTTGGATCAAGCCAATTTATTGTTAGTTAGTTAAACTAAGCCTGTTTGGATGTGTGTTCGAGCCTTTTCTAGGCTTGCACAGTGGTGCATGCTTGCCTTCGAGGCTTGGACCGAAGGCCGAATCATATGCTCGCGCTTATTGGGGCCGCTTGCACCTGTCAAGCGAGTGCTAGGTGCACCTAGGTCTGCCTGCTCCCGCGGGACGTGTTAGGTGAGCCCATGCAGGCCGCTAGCACCCACAGGGCGCTCGCACCTTGGCGGGTGTGTGCGGGCCTCCTGCGCCCGCAGGCGTGCTCGTGGGGCATGACCTACCTTGTTTTTTAAGGCTTTTGAGCCTTCTTTTTGACTTGTTTCGGATGCCCTCTCTTCCACCTCTCTTCTCCTTTCTTCCTCCTCTCCCTTGTGCTTCCATTGGAGTTAGAAGAGGAGTTCCTAGCATTGTTTTTGCACCAATAGAGCCAAGTTTCATCCATTGAATCCTTGAATTCTTGAGGTAATCTCTTCTCCTTGATTGTCTTTGTTGATAGAGAATAGTTGATCTTGAGTTGAATATTGGTTCATCCTTGGTTCTTCTTGTTGATAATTTCTTTTAGTAAAGTGGTAGATTTAGATTGTTATCACTTCTTTGGGTAGTAAAGTGTTACTGTAGCACATGATAAACTTAGTTGTTTCTTGGAATTCTTTGTTTTGTAGTGAAGATCTAACCCGTAGGAATTCATGACTCTTGAAACCAGTTTTGAGCCAACCTTAGAGCCTATCTATGGTTATTTATCGTTAGTAAAACCTAGGGTTTCATTTATTTAGTTTGCTTTGTATAATGCTTGCATGTTGTTTGTGTTGATGCTTTGGCTAGGCGGTGAGAACTCGTCTAGAGGTGAGGAGCCGGCCGAGGATTAGCACGTCTGGGAATTTAAATCGCCGAAGTGGTGAGTGGATTTACGTTGATGCACATTATTTAGTAGAATACGATTTAAATGTCTTCCTTCTTTGATGGATAATTATGTCTTGATTTTATCGTATTTAAATCGATATATTGATCGATTTGGATGGAATTTATGGCTTTAAATTTATATTGGAAAACTCTTGTTGGTTGAAAGGAAATATTATGCCATTATTTTCTCTTGCTTCAAGAAATTAAAAATGATTTTTGTGAGCATGTTTAGTATGCTTTTTCCATTGAGACTTGTGGAATTGGTTTTCATCCCAGGTATAGGGGTGGTGTCCTGGTTCTGGACTTGATGATTGTTATACATGTATTATATTATTGAGCTTCCACATGTTTTGTTGGTGACAGGGCAGAGCTCTACCCTACTGAAGTAGGCGGTCTTCACGGCCAATCTTTTGGGTTGGTGTAAATAGCTGAGTTATTGTCCAGCTTAGGTGGCATGTAGAATCTTAAATGGATGCGCATCAAGAATTTAGAGTCACCACACGGGCTCTCGGTGGGCCAACATCAAGGTTATGAATACCTCGACGACTCTCAACCTAGTCGCGATGGTGACTAAGTTGGAGAGCGTTTTTAGGCCATTACTCATTCCTTTAAGATGAACTTTCGTATTTGAGAAAATTTTGGTTTCATGCAATCGGGCTTTTGAGTAGCATTCTATTGTTTATATTCTGGATTGATGTTCGATGAGGAGTTTACCTTATAAGGATTATTGGAACTTGTGTTTATGTAATCCTTAGATTTTAAGTTGTTGAAAACTTACTTGATCTAAAATGGGTTTAAGAGGTTTATTGATTTCGTTCATGTACCTTGTGTTTATTCATACTTATGTGAAATGTTAAGAATTATGTTATAGTGAGAGATTTTGTTTAAGAAAAATTCATTGGTTTATTCCTGTATTCTACTAGAATTATGCTAACCCATTCACTAAGTGACTTAGGTTACTCACCTTCTCCTTCCTTTCCAAGCTATAGTAGGCAGTATTATGGCGATGCAACAGAGTGCTGGGAATTATTCTACTATCTTCTCATTTCTTGTCTTACATATATTTCTTTTTTAGCATTTTACATAATATAAAGATATGGATCAACTAGTGTATGTGTTATTTTATTTGTATGTTTTGTATGTTGTTTACTTTTTGAAACCTTGTGGTATTTATGACCAGTATCTTTTTTGAACTCCATTATTAGGTTTTGTTGTTGTTGTTGTTTCCTCTATGTTATTGTTGTACTCTTGGTTTTGTATATCTCCATGTAAAGGTGATTTCTGATTCAGTGTTGTTTATTTCATGGATTGTGTTAGCCTTGCAGTGACTCTGGGGTTGAGTGGTGCGGTATCCCTCCTTAGGTCATCGGGGTTGTTATCATGTCCCGGGGCAACGAGTCGAGGCATGACAATAATAATAATAATAATAATATCATTTTAGTATACAAATTCAATCACATCCCATATTACCATTATCCTCAAAGCTTCTTTAGCAAAAAAACCCATAATAATTTACCTCCAGTTGTACCTATGAAGCTTGCTTCCATATATGTATCCCCCTTATTAGCTCTCATTATCTTATTTATATGATCAACAACAAGTTATGAAAATATTCACCGCCTCATATTTGCAAAAGTAAGTCTAATCTCATGCTTAATTATAGGAAACACTTATGCCTAAAATATATAAACTTATGCATGCCAAGTTTCCTCTCCAAGCCTTCCTTCTATTTTCTAAATGCTTGAAAGGGGTTTACATACTTGAAGAAAATTACATGCATGATGCAAATAAAATTGTACCATCAAGACCCTTGAGGACTGTTTTTGACATAACTTTAAGTACCTTTTTCCAAATCACATATTCTTGCCAATGTTTTTAAAACCGGATCGGACCTGCCGGTCTGCTGGAAAAACTGGGAACTGGACTGCAGTCTGGTCCGAGTTAATACCAATATTTGACCAACCTTGGAACCGGTCAAATTTGGCTAAAACTAGTGAACCGGGCGATTGGGCCTGAACCTGGCAAAACCCGGTTTATGAATTAGGTTTGATTCTTTTGAAATGTTCTCTTTTTCTCAATCTAGACTCACAGCCTCTTACCTGGCTGCCTCTCATTCATTTTTCTCATCTTCTCAATGTTCTCATCTCCTAGTCAATCTCACCCATTTTGCTGAGAAAAGAGGGAAGAAAAGAGAAGACCTACTACAAGGATAGATCTCTCTCTGCTACAACTACAAAGAGAAGGTGAAGGCTTGCTGCAAGGAGAAGGAGATTTTTTCCTACTAGATGACCAAAGGCCTGCCGCAAGGAGAAGGAGGTTAAATCTTTTTTTCATCAATGTTTTTTGGTAAATCTTTACCGATATAAGTATATATTAGCAATTTACTCTCTATTATATCTCCAATTAGGCAACATGACTTGGTTTGCATATTCTGAACATTATTAATCACTCAGCGGCTACTTGTGTCCCAAGAGATTGAAGAGAGTTCCTTGATCAAACTCAGTTACTCAAACAAGTTCAATCCTATACTATTATAAATATACTCCTCAAACAATTGTTTCAAATTTCAACTTTCAACCATGTTCATACCTATGAACTCATTATGGTTCTCATTTTTATCAATTTATGGATTGTGCTTTGTCTAAAGAGAGGTATTAGTAATTGTGCAAAATATTGATTTTTCTGTTTTTGTTCTCTTTATGTACGCATATTTTAATTATTATGCTATCTCAATTATATTAGGTAAAGATTATGTATATGTATATTGTATATTAATTGATTATGAAATTATTATGCTTTGTATTTTTTTTTTGTTTGATCTCAAATTGACTTTGTTGTTATGATTTTATCTTATTAAATATTTTTTTTAAATTGTTAGTTTAATATATATTATTTAATTGTCACACAAAATATTTATAATTTTATATTATTTTTTTAATATATATATATACATGTATATATATGACATCATTCGGTCCAACCAGAACGGGTTATCCGGTAGGACCGACCAACCCATGACTCAAATATGAGGCCAGTTCGCTTCCCGGTCTGGTTTTAAAAACATTGATTCTTGCTTAACTAGGAAAACTAAACATAGAAGACTATAACATTTCTAGAGTTCACAGTAATTAGAGCACTTCACAATTTATGGTAACCATTTGAATCTCCACCTATTTCTACACACTGTAATGCAGACATATCCCCTTTTAAACATGCGTATCTTCCAACATATATCTCCAAATGTAATAACATTTTACATGTAGATAGCTTATTCAAAGAGGGACATCCTTCCTATTTTGCACTATATCCAATTTAATCTCTAAGGACAGGAAAAATACCAATAAATTTTCAGGTTCTACACAAGAGATCTAATTCAAGGCAGTTATACTAATATAGCCCTATCTCATAAACCGAATAGAATTTGAAATTTTGCAGGCATTTACTTAAGACCAAACTCTACATGTTTCATATGTTTGCTTATCTTAAAATTATGTCTCTAAGACCCCTGAAATTTAAGTAAGATTTATGCTATTTCATTAACAAAATCCTGAAATTTCTCATCCTAACAACTCAATTAGTAATCATGCAATAATTCAAGAACATAGCTCGATATTGAACACATTCATATACAACCTCTCCCAAACTATCTTCCCTAACAAAATCAAACACCTTATAGGCATCCTCTAAAACACAAATTACCACACCCAACCCACTCTAATTAAGTTTCTAATTAACAAGTACAACACAAATACTAATCATATATTTAAGATCACAATAAAGAATATCATGAATAAAAGTCTCATACATCTCAACCCCACATGTCTAGTTTACCAACTAATACCACTCTTATGCAACATGCATTCTATAAATAATTATGCATATCATCCTTTTCCTTGAATCCTCCCAACTTCCTACCATCTCTTAGGCTAGAAAGTCAATACCAAATACAACTAACAACAAACAAGTAAAGACAAAAATTCTCCCAACAATTAAATAGACTAAAATCATAATACTCCTAATGGGTCATTAAAGTTTGGCAAGAAATCAAAAAGAATTCAATTAAACTGAAAACCATACAATATTTCATAAATAGGGAGCATCAAAAGAAGTCTACCCACCAAATAGAGCTACCCCAAAACTCCCTCCTCCTCCTCCTCCTCCTCCTCTTCTTCCTTTTATTCTCCTTCTTCTAATCTAACCTCTCAACCCTTCAAATATTTCTCTTCTCTTCTTTACCATGTAACCCAGTCTTTTCTCTTATTCCTCCCTAATTAGAATCTCAAAGAAAAATAAATCATTTATAGGTCTACAATAATCTTTGCAACAATTATTATCTATAATAGCACTGTAATGGATCAAATTTAGCTATATTAATACTATGCAATAAAAACAGTTACGAGTGATAGGATTTGAGGCACTACACAGTATTATTCTCTTTTGACGTTCCTCGATTAGACTAGTTAAGCTTTTACCCTGCTCTTGATATTTACACATAATTTTGTACTTTGTAGATCAAATAAAATTTTTATGTATAATTCATAAATTACTAGTGTGTTTTTAGCTATATATATATATATATATATATATATATATATATATATATATATGAAAAAAACTACTATGTCTTAAAAAGCCAATTTTAGTTATTATTTAATAATAAAATAGTCTTATTTTTGTTGCATGCATAGTTGTGGGTATTGTATTATTCATGTTTGATGATATATTTTATTTTAGGGTTGCATTGTATAGAAATCAAATTAATGATGTAAGACATGATTATCCATATTCCTTGCACCCCAAAATAGTTCAGAACCCATGATTAAAATAAGATTTTGTAATCATTATTGGTTGCCACATATTGTATTACTGTATGTGATAGAGTGGTATGCCTCATTCACTAAAGTGGAAACTTAACATTATGAGAATTTGTAGTTAACAAATCTCGAACTGGACCACTAAAGAACTCTTAGACCAAACATTGTCATGGAGAGAAAAAATTATTTTGTTACAGAAAGTCCTTATTACCTGAGGGTGTTATTAAATCTTATGTATAAATTATATTACTTTGATAGTGTAAACTGGTGATGTTTAATTGGGGGCTATATACAAACACATTGGGTTATATAATGAATACATGCGGGTTTATAGTTATCCAATATGGGATCTATCATTTTTATTGTAGGAGAGAATATTTTAGATTGTGTTTCTTATGTGTTGAATGAAAATTTGACAGGTTAATTTTTTAAAAGTATTTTATTATATAAAATATATATTATTATACATGTTTTTTTTAAATTATTTTATGTCCAATAGTATAAAGAAATACACATATAAGTGGGGAGCAATAGTGTCATTGGTGGTCTAATCATACCCATTTATATGGAATATTTATTGATAGAGTGACTAATATATAAAATATTATATTGGGGTCTCACATATAAATATATCTAATCATTAAATTAAATTGCATTTTGTTGATGGACATGATTGTGATTATTAAAATTGGTATAGACTAACTTGCTAAATATGTAGAGATCACTTCTAACCTTATATGATTATTCCCTATTGTTAGGGCTAGAAGCTTAAGTTGGCATTATATGACAAACACAGAGATGATGTGACACAGGCAATGGTGATATGAAAAATGAAATGACTTGGCAGACAAAGTGAAAAGGATGATGAAATGGCAAAAGCACGTTATGATAAAGACACAAAGGCCAAAAGATAATGTTAGGATCTTATGTTTGGAGGATTTCTCTCAATGAACCATATGGAGAAAATCTATTAGGAAGACTATCTTTGGAAAGACCATCAAGGTGAAAGAGTCTCTCTTGAAGAGCAAATTTATCTTCAATATGATATAATTTATCTCTAGTAAGATCCAAGATGATAAAATCTATCTTTAATAAACTCTTTTCTTATAAGAGGTTTATTTCTAAAGAAATGAATAATCTATTGTTAGCAAAAAAAAAATATCATCACTTGGAGACAAGGATTGCATGGAGCTTAGTTTGATGTGAACCTATTTGAAGATACAAACTAAGAAAGGCAAAGGCAAGCCAACATGATTCTCCAAACCATAATTAGCAATACACTTTAAAGAAAAAAGATCTAAAGCTAATTATGGGCGGAACTATTTGAAGACATAATCTATTCAAGGATACAAGACATTTAGGCAAGATTTGATAGAAGATTGAAGACCCAAGCTTGGATGAATGAAGATCATGCTTGGAAGATATTGAAGATCTAAACTTGGATAAGAGGAGATCAAATTTAGTAACAATATATTGAAGACCAATCTTGAATGAATGAAGATCAAGTTTGAAGATTTTGTGAAGACCAAACTTGGACTAAGTTTGGAAAGAAGATCGAGGAGATCTTTGAAGACCATCTTTGGTGAGATGGATTCGGGCCTAGGTGGGTGTGACCTTTGGGACAGGGACTCGCTGATATGACATGAGGAAGGAGGCTAATTGCTGGTGGCAAGAACTCAGGATGAGTGGATTGCGTCAACGTGAACTAGAGCAATTGGGTGGGTTGAAGGTGTCGTAAGTTGTGTTGCAACGGGAGCTGGAACTCAGTCAGGATCAATAGGTGGGCTGTGTTGTAAGCTCGGTTGCAACTGGAGTTACAACTTCTAACTTTGGAAGGTGTCTAAGCTAAGCAGCAGCGAAGAATCTAAAAGATGAAGCTTTGTTGGGACATAGAGATGCCAATATAAGATACCCTATTTGAAGATTTATGATGAGCCACGAGTGAGAGACCCTAATGTGTGGGTTGAGGAGAGTGGGCATCGGGCAATGTAGAGAGGGTTATTCTTTGTTGTGTGTGAGAGAGAATGAGTGTTGTAACTCTTCTTTCTTTTTCTCTTTTAGTAGATTATTTTTTCCGGGCTCAGCCCCCCAGACGTAGGCAAGGTTGTACTGAACTGGGTAACCAATTTGTGTCTCCTTTCTCTTGCATAATAGATTGTGTAAGATCTACCTTGTTATAACCAGTTTTTATTGTAGATTGAACTATCCTATTTCTATAGATTTTTCAGCCCAATACTGTAGCGGTTTGGTTCTGTTGCAGCCCGATCCTGTAGCAGTATGTTACTATAGCAGTCCATTATTGTAGCACCACGAATTTTTGCTCTAAAAGCCTTTCTTCCTTTCTTCTTCTTCTTCTTCCCTAGTTTGGACGAACCCTTCTCTCATCCTAAAATTTTTTTCGGCGAGATTTTCGGGCGAACCAAGTGTCTTTTCCCTTCCTCCCTCACTCTTGAACTTGGTAAGCTTGGATTTAATGTTTTATACCGTATTTTCTTCTTGTATTTCCTTGTTTTTAGATTTTTTTTGTTAAAACCAAGATTTCTCAATGGATTTAGTTGTTTATTCACTCAAATTGAAGCCATTGACTTGTTGTTCATGTATGAGAATGTTTGTAAAGAAATTTCTTGAATTGGTGTTGTAAATTGGGAGAAAAGCATAGTATAAGAGATGGTTTACTGTAGCAAATACGAGGTTACTGTAGCACCGACGATATTTAGTTGTTTCTTTGATTTCTTTGGACTAGAGTGAAGCTAAAACCCTCAGGAATTCATTGGTAACCTTTAGACCTAGCTTTGAGCTAACCTTATGATCGAATTAGGGTTCTTTGTTAGAAAACTTAGGGGTTTTCTTGTGTGATTTGTTTTATTTGCTAATTATTGTTATGTTTTGTTATACTTTGGCAAGGAGAAGTCTTGGCTCAAGGCAAAGATTTAGCCGAGAAGTAGCTAGCGAGGAAGATAAATCGCCAATTCAGTGAGTGGAATTGTTGAGCATAGCTTTAATTAGAAGAATGCCAATGAGCTGAGATATATCATATATATATATATATATATATATCAGAGTATGTGGGACATATTATGTCTAAGTCTTTATTAATTTATACTTGTTTGAGTATTATCTGCTGAATGATAGTTATATATATGAGAAAATCTTGGATGTCTCATTTGGCTTTTTTGATTTGTTATTGTTGTATTTGTGATATGATATATATATATATATATATATATATATATATATATACATATTATGTTTTAAGTTTTATTAATTTATACTTGTTTGGTATTTTGGTGAATGATAGTTATTATTGAGAAAATCTTGGATGTCTCATTTGGCTTTTGATTTGTTATTGTTGGATTTGTGATTGATATGTATATATATCCATGAGTTTGTGAAATCCTTATTTTGTATGAAACTTGAGATTTGTTGTTGTTTCTTGTGTGGGATTTGTAAATTAAATTGTGTTAAAAGCTTGAGCTTTCCTTGTGTTTTATCTTGTCCTCGTACAATGGTCAAGGTGTTGTTGATTGATGAATTTGGATGACTTTTATACTTCGAGTGGAGTTGCGTTTATTGTGGTGACTGTATGGTGATATCCTACTGCAGTAGGCAGTCTCCATGGCCAGCCTGTTGAGGTGGCATGATGATCGACTGATTACTATGAGGGCCAGTTCAGGTGAGAGTGTAGAGCCCTGACTGGATATTCATCGGGTAGCCGGAGTCACCAACCGGTGAACTGATGGGTCAACGTCAAGGGCATGAGTACCTTGACGGCGCTGAACCTAGCCATGGCCACAGCGAAGGTTTAGAGAGTTTTCTAGACCACGTTATGCTGGGTGAATATTGGGTATTGTGCTTATTTATTAAAACCATGTTTTGTGGTTTTGGTGTTGTAAACCCTAGTTGGGGTAAAATGGTTTTTTTGGTATTATTATGTTATTTTTATCCTTTTGAAGACTTCTATTATATGTGTTAATGTTTCTAAACTAGTATTGTTTTGGTAAAGCTTTTATTTTGATGTTTTATTATTGTTATTACTGTTGGTGTATTTCTGCTAAAGTTGTGCTAACGTCCCCTCATTGAGTAACTTGAGTTACTCATCCCTCTTTCTTCCTCCCGATCATTGCGGGTAGTAGGTGTAGCGTGTGGCGAGTATCTTTGGGCATTTGCTCATGTTTCTATCTTATGTTGTATTTCTTCAGTTCGTATGTTGTATGTTGTTGTTATTGTCATGGAACATATTATAAGACCTATGGATCCACTAGTGTGTAGAAAAACTTTGTTGCATGGTTTAGTATCTAAATAACTCTTAAACTTTCATGTACTAGCATTTCCTACTGTTGTTAGGGTTGTTTCCTTGTGTATTTGTGAACCTCTATATTTTCTATATCCTACTGTTGTTGTTGTTACTATTGTTGAATTCCAGGTGTATTGATCAGTCTTGCGGTGTCCTGAGGGTTGAGTGGCGGGGTATCCCTCCTCGGGATTGCTGCGGCAATTGTCGCATCCCGTGGGCCTGCGGGTCGGGGCGTGACATACCTCTTCAAAACTTACACCTATAAACATGTGATATGAGATTAGAGTTTTAGGGTCCATTTGATTTATTCATAAGAACAACACAAAGCGGTATAGTATAGGACAAATGATTGAAGTGCAGTACAAATGCTTGTGTTATTCTATGTTTGATGTTTATTGGACAACACAAATTTTTTTGTGCTGTTTGGTGTTTGATTTGCAAAAATATAGAACTAAAATTTATAAATTTACTACAATGCTCTTATTCTATATTAGTTTTATAATATAAGAACATTCAACACAATATTTTTTAAAAATCCAAAGATTTGATCCAAACAAAACATAATTTAAAAATACTTTAGATCCACAACTAACAAACTCCCATTAAAATCCTAATCTAAAAAAAACAGACAAATAAATAAATAATGTAATCACATTGCTCTAGATAAAGAACTATAAAAATAAATCTCATCTCCATTCAAAAAGAGAAAAAAAAACCTAATTACCTAGTGAAAACTAATTCCCTTTCAAATATATTAATGTAATTTTTAATTTTAGGTAGGGCAATATGGTCTTTAAGTTGTCCTGTACTTCGATAAGATTTTTGTACCATACTTTTGGTGATACAAAAAAATTAGGCAGTTGTGTTATACTCAATCAACCGTTTGTACCATACTCTCACTTTTTTTATAAATCAAACAAGTAACAATTTAAGTTGTTCCGTGTTGTTCTGTAAAATCTTACGTATCAAACGGACCCTTAATGAACAGTTATTTTTATTACATTAGTTGCTATCATTTGTGTTTGCCTGTTGGATGATATTTGTGAGGTAACCTATCCATCACATATATTCATATGTTCATATGATATGTCATTAATAATTAATTAATTATTGATTAAATATCAATAAATAGTAATTAATAGTTTTTTTTATTAGAATGATTTTTTATAACTCTAATTCATCTAACAACAATATATATCCGTATACCACATCATCATTATATAAAATTAATTTTTTAAAAATAAAATAGCTTTTGCAGTTCACATGCTTTGTTAACATTATTCATCTGAAAAATGTATATATTATGTAAAAATTATTAATTTAATACTGATTAACAGAATTATTTCTGGGTCAGCAACTTATATGGTTCGGAAATTATTGTTGCTTTGGTACAGTTTCACCCAAAAATATAATACTAAAAAAAAAACACTTAAAGAAGATCTTGGAATTTTGAATATAAAATAGACGTTATTAATTGTAGAAAAAGAGAGCATAAAATAGAGTATTAAATAGACATTGGTGACAGCTAACATCCTGCAATAATAACGTGAGCACAGCCAGAACATACCATCCATTATATTACATAAAAACAAAAAGAGTAACACAATCCAATTAAACACCCAATCTTTACTAATAAAAACCTATGTTAATACTTTCTCCAATTAAACCAACCATCTCCAATATGATCTAAAATGAAAAAGTGAGAGATAAAGTGAAGATAAGTAACATCACTTTTATTATATGAGGTGTTAATTTGTCAAAATAAATAAATAAATAAATAAATAAATAAATAAATAAGCATGAGACCAAAAAGACTTGGATATTAAGATGAAGTCTTAAAAATTCAAAACAATTTTAAAAATAGGGAAATGTAAGTTTTTACAGGGTAATTAACATCCCTCCACTTCAATAAAATATTACTCTGTTTTTTTTTTAATCTGTCGTCATGGTTAATCAAATTTCACGTACGAAAAAATTTAGCTATTTTACAAAATTTTATAAAAAAATTAATTATTTTTCTAAAATTACCTTTAATTTATATTTTTATATTTCTCTTTTATATTTAATTCTAATTAAAGAATTTACTAGAGTGTTAAGAATAATTTAAAAAAAAATAATAAATTCTCCATTCAATAAAGTTGGGGATTATTTCTTAATTTTCCTTCTCTTCTCAAAGCAAACACACTCAATTTAATAGATACCCAAATAAGTCACCTCTTAATAATAGCCAATAATAGAATGCCACCTAAGCTACTTTCAAGATGCCAGTAAAGGCACCCAGTTAGTCGGCCACCGCTTCAATGTTTGCGGCCACTAAAGAGACCCAAAAAGTCACCCAGACTTTGACACCCGTTTGAAACGGGACCTCGATTCTTATATAAATATCGCGCCCCTTTCACTGCCCCACCTCTCTTTTCCGCCTCCGCCCCCAAACCGCTAGGGCTTCTCTTCTCTTCTCTTCTCTTCTTCTCCTCCTCTCTCTCTCTCCATCGGCGCGGTGCGGCGGAGGATTCGCGAGGATGAGTGACGACAAGCAGAAGGATGGCCTTAACATCTCCGATCTTAGCGCTGCTCTCCCTGCCAACGTCCCTGGTTTGATGTTTCTCCCGGTTTTGGTGCTTTTGGTTTGTTTGATTGTTCTTGGAAGTGATTTAGCGGGTGCTTTTCAGGTCTCAGTGCGGAGGATCGGGCTGACCTCGTGAATGCTCTCAAGGTGGGTTTTTGTTTGATTTGTGGTTTTGTTTTGGTTTGCCAATGATTTGAGAAATGTTTGTGGGTTTTGATGGGGTTTTATGGGTTGTAGAACAAGCTGCATAGCCTAGCGGGGCAGCACTCGGATGTTTTGGAGAGCCTCCCGACAAAGGTCAGAAAGCGGGTTGAAGTCTTAAGGGAAATACAGGTTTGATTTTCTTTTCTTTTTCCTTGGAAATGTGTGTTTTTTTTATCGGATGTTTTCTATTGAATCTTTTGCTTTTGATTATTAAAGTTTGTTTTACTGATTGTTTTGGATATCTTGGTTTCTATTGTTTACCATTTGAGGTTCATTCTCTTGCTGATCAAATGCCGATGTACTTTTAGTTGTTGCTTGAAGTGATCTTCTTGTTCAATAGGTTTAGGCATTGGTGATCGGTTTGCCTTTGCCATCAATACATTTCCTTGTTATTAATAATTTGAAATGCTCATTTACGGATTGGGTTGGGGGTTAGTAACTTTTTGTTGGATTTGTCTTCGTTACATAATATAGTTGATGTGCTTGAATTTGTGGGGTCATGATTCCCTGGTTATGAATCTTTTTACTGTCCTGATGCAAGCATTCTTCCTGGTGATGATTTGTGTTTGGCAACTCTTATTGTAGTATAAGAAATAATGTTGGTTGCTTCTTGATTTTATAATATTTATATAGGGAGATTCTATGTGTATATTAATTCAACTTTCCTTGTTTGTTTGTTTGTTTTGTTTGTTTTTTGTGAGGCAACTTGGGGGACTGAACCTTCTGAATATTTGGTATGGCTATCATATTATGGGTGGGTCTTGTTAAAATAATTTGCATTGTCTAAGATTTGGACATGAGAGGAATAATTTCATTGGTATATTGTGGTTGTGTTTTGTTAACAAATATTTGTATGATCCAAGATGTTGGTCATTTTCACTTGTGTCTGTTGCTTTGATATATGTTGGGTTAATTTGTCACAAAAATTATGGAATGAATTTGTTGAATTTTTATTTTAGCTGTTTGTTGGTTATGAGCAATATTGAATAATGTTATAGAAAAGTTCTACCTTGTCTGGTGTAATACCTTGTTAGGGGTGTATACACAATCATCAATGTTTCTTTTGCAACTTTGGTGATGTTGATATTCTATTCTGTGGTGAATTTCACAACTTATGTTCATTTTATTTTCCTGGCTTTTTTCCCATTTACTATTGAAAAACTAAAGCTAATGATGGTTTAACAAAGTTCAGCAATCTGTTGTTTGGGAATTGTATTGCCCAATTGGAGATCTTTGGTCATTCTTATAGTTTATAATCTTTGTTTTCCTCAGAGTCAACATGATGAGCTTGAAGCTAAATTTTTTGAGGAAAGAGCAGCCCTTGAAGCTAAGTACCAAAAGCTTTATGAGCCATTATACACCAAGGTATCCTTGCTTTTCAGCAGTAGCCATTGCTCATATACTTGCTTTTCAGAAGTAGCCATTGCTCATATACTTTTCTTAACTGTTAAATGATGCTATATAGCCATTTATGTTGCCATTTTAAGTGTTAAATGATGCTATATAGCCCTTTATGTTGGCATCCTACGAGGGAAACATTATTAGCTAGTTGTTTTTAGCCTTTGCTCATTCAATTTTCCTTTTTTTCTTTTTTAATGTCTTAGCGATATGAAATTGTGAATGGTGTGGTTGAAGTGGAAACTGTTAAAGGTGAAGGCACGGAAGAAGCACCTGCCGAGGAAAAAGAAACTGAAGGTTTTCATCATTAACTCATGGTGTGCACTGCCTTTTTTCGTTAGTACTATATGCTTATTTTATTTTTGAATCTCAGAAAAAGGTGTGCCTGACTTTTGGCTGACTGCTATGAAGACCAATGAAGTACTGGGTGAGGAGGTCAGCAAGTGCCTGACTTTCTCCGCATTCGCATTTGCATTTGCATGTGCAAGTTTCATTTGATGATTACTTGTTGTTTCCTTTCCTATTGAAAATTTTGGCAATTTCATTCAGATCCAAGAACGGGATGAGGCAGCACTGAAGTATTTGAAGGATATCAAGTGGTACAGAATAGATAATCCAAAGGGTTTTAAGCTTGAATTCTTTTTTGACACCAATCCGTTTTTCAAGAATTCTGTTCTCTCCAAAACCTATCACATGATTGATGATGATGAACCTATTCTGGAAAAAGCAATTGGGTGAGTTTGCCCCCCACGTTAGGTGAGTATCCATAACGGGTGATGTTTTAGTTAACAATATTGTTTTTGGCTTATATGCAGGACTGAGATAGAATGGCACCCTGGGAAGTGTTTAACCCAAAAGATTCTGAAAAAGAAGCCTAAGAAAGGATCAAAGAATGCCAAGCCCATTACCAAAACTGAGAATTGTGAAAGTTTCTTTAATTTCTTCAATCCACCTCAAGTTCCAGAAGATGATGAGGATATTGATGATGAGACTGTGAGTGAATTTTATTTCCTATGCAATAGTTTTAGAAAGAGGAACCAATGGAAGCCTGTTGTTGGTAATTACTTATCCGCTTCTATTCATATTGTCAGGCTGAACAACTACAGAGCCAGATGGAACAAGATTATGATATTGGGTCAGCTGCTTCCCTCACCTTATCTAGAAGATGCTTGCCTACTTGTTCGTTTTAGTTCACTTGCATATTATTGATAGTGTAATTGGATTTTGACCCTGTTGCTCGTTGTTTTACAGATCCACTATTAGGGATAAGATAATTCCTCATGCTGTTTCATGGTTTACGGGAGAGGCTGTTCAAGGAGAAGATTTTGAGGACTTGGGTGATGTTGATGAGGAAGATGGAGATGAAGAGGATGAAAATGAAGATGAGGATGAAGAAGAAGATGACGAGGATGAGGATGATGATGAAGAGGAAGTAAAAACCAGGAAGAAGGTACGCTGGCTTTGCTATGTATATCTTTTCCTGTGTCATCGTCCTTCATGAAATTCCTTAGCTATAATAACAAACAATGGATTCTCATAACTGCAGAAGTCAGGGTGGAACCCATGCCGAGGGGTCAGCGTTGATCGCCCGCAGAATCAAGCAGCCAGTTGATCGGCCCGCAGAATGCAAGCAGCAGTGACTTTGTTTAGTATGAAAAACATTGCTATTAGCACAAATGTGCGTAGTATCGGAGGTGTTGGTGGTGAGTGAACTTGTCTGGTTCTGATTTTCCTGTTGTGTTGTATTGGGGGAAAACCCTGGACTGGGGATTTGGGGACTGGAGTTTTGTTGTCCTGTAGGCTTCTGTTAGTATATCCTATTATTGGTTATTCCTTTGCTCTTTTCCTTATTATTGTGCTATATAAATATCTCGGCTTGGTCTAAATTTCCGTGATTATTTTGGATGCCTATTTATTGAGCAAGACATAAAATGGCAGGAAATCAGGCTTTTATTTTGGCATCCCTGTTATCCATTATTTTGTTTGACATTAAGTAAAATTGGTAAGTGCTCTTTAACCCCATGTTTGGTTGGGGCTTGTTTTTTTGGGGATATGTAGTGGGGAGTGGGAGTTGAGGGTGTGTTTGGCTGTAAGAAAATGGGGACAGCACGAGTTTAGTGGGGCGGTGCATCTCTCTCTCGTCATCTTACATGGATAAAATTGTCCCTGTGAAAATAGTTTTTTTTTTAATATAATTATTCCTGTTAAAAAATAAAAATATATTATCAAATATATTATCTTTGTTTATTTTAAATTTTTAGATTAGTTTAATAATAATAATAATAATAATAATAAAGTTTATATAAAATAATATATAAAAAAAATGTGTAAATAATTATTTAAAAAAAGTAAAAAAAAAAAATAAGACCCCTTCTCTGTTATCTTGGCTTACCCTATTCCAACTCCCACGCGCATTCCGGAGGGCAAGCCATAGTTTCACACTCGTGCATAATAAACTCATAATTGGCAAATTATACTAGAGAGTAGAGACTTTGGCCCTGGCCTGTTGATCCTGAGACAATCCAAACAGCACAGGATTAGATTTTTAGCTCTTTCCGAGTGGTATTTCACTGATCCTCCATCTCAACTGCAACTGCATGGGAGTGACTCAAACCAAATCCTCGAAAATAATAAAGTTTTATAAGGTCTTTTTGGTCCGCATCATCACAGACATATCTATTTTACTTAGTCTCCTCTGATGAGACAGTGCCCAGATTGTCAACGCCTTGCCTTTCGTGAGGATCGAAATTTACTCAACAAGAAATTTTGCCTTAACAGTTACTGTCATTGATCACTACTCTAGGACTTCAATCACTGGCTACCTGATTATTAGGTCATCAACTTCATCTTTCTATAAAATTCTTCTCTTGAATATCACCTAAAAAAAAATTTCACAGTGGCCACTATTCCAGAAAGTTAGCAATCCAAAGTTCCAGATTTTTATTAAATGAGAGAGAAACCCGCCATGGCAAAACTACTATAGATAGAAGATCCAGTAGGAAAACCAATGCTTCCCTTTTCTTTTTCAGTTTTATCTGAGACTTAATTATTAGTAATGAACTTACTTCAATCGTTCTCTGAACCAAAGACAGGGTTAAGGCATTACACATGGCCTTAATTCTAATCAGATAAAAAAAAAAAAGGCACCAAAATATAGGAGAACATAGGAAAAACGTAGCCATCAAGGGATTTCCCATTTATTAACAAACAAGTAGAACATTACCTACATGCCAATTACGAAAGGCCCTAGGAAAACAATTCAATCAAGACCTTTTCTCTGTATACATGTATTCATTAGTGGAAAGAAAAATGAATCAGTTAAATACACAAAAAGTCATTTTACTAGGCATGCAAGCCTTCTCACCTCTATTTCCTTTAGATTGTGCTCATTTGTGAGTCGAAAAAAATTTGAGGCATGATTATTACCTCCTGTTCTTGTCACAAACCACCCCATTTCATAAATTTCTTGACTTCATCATACAAAACCAAGATCGCAGCTGCTCCAGTACTTCTAAACATATTAGAAACTGCTCCGCGATAAAAGGAAGCCACACCCTCCATCATATAAATCTTCTTCCAACAATCTAGTGTGTTCTTGTACATTAGTTCTTGCATCCCGGACTGCATCATCATCCTCCTTCGGACAGTGTCTAACGGGTACGATATCAATCCTGCTGAGGTAGTCACAGCCTGCGCCACGAGCCAACGTTTCCACAGAGGTGCTTCCTCCATCTTTGAATGATCAGAAGTAGTCATGTACTCCTTTGCTGTGTCGAAACCACCAAAGTAAAGGCCACGGTGGACAATCATGCCGTGGAGGGAAGCAGGAAGACCTCGGTAAATGCCCCGAATCCCGTCTTTCTTGTAGATGGCACGAAGAAAGTGGCAGATTCCTCTGAATTCACGCGAGTCTGTGCTGCCAAGGTCAGCAGCGAGGCGGGTGTGGGCAATATCAAGTGGATAGATGATAACTAGTGTGGTGCAACCTGCTGCAGACCCTGCAATGAAGTTGGCAGCTGCCCCAGAAAAAATATGGGAATTCTGTGATGCTTCACCACCCTTTAGCATGGCCCTGTACAAATCCTGTGCCAAAAATAAAAAATAAAAAAACTCATGTTATGCACCACCCAGGTATCTTGAAAAACAAGATGTTGTGGATATAATTTAAGTTGCATTTATTCCTAGCAATAACGCTTAAGACTTCTGGAATAAATTCTTAAAGGAAATATGCCAAAAATCACATAGAAATAGATTGATCCAATAGACCTCTGACCAGGATAACTCATACAAGTTGTCAGTTGAAGTCAGTTTCATCTTTTCTCTATGTTGGCACAATAAAGGCTTATTCTATTGATACCAACTAAGGGCATGTAAACTAAACTAACGTGCAGTACCCACTATAAATCTCGGAAGGTTGCATAAAAAGTACATGGCGTACTTTCACACTTTCCATAATGTCCTATTCTAGAAGTTCATAGATACAGGTAAGCAAATAAATTAAAAGAATACAACGACAAAATTCCTTCTAGTGATCAAATGAACAAAATTCGGTTTTATAAACTAAACTAAAAATACACAAAAAAGCAACAGGCCTTCATCAACATTAATACATTATCAACATGCAAGAAAAATACCTGATATTCTCAATATACACGTATATAATAATGTAAATGAACTAAAGAGAACAACCATTGAATCACAATGCCAATAGTCCACTTTAGTGGTAAAAGCTGTACATACTATAAAGTTAGAGAAATAGAATAGAATAGAATCCCATTCATTGGCAAATAATCCTCCTCAAGATGAAATGATAGATTTTTGGTAGATTCCCCCTTTATTAAAGGTGATTGATAATAATTATCGACCATACTTCTCCCTCTCTTCATTTTACATCAACTAAATTAGTAAAAGTTCAACCTTTTATTGCATGCCATTCACCCCCATTAAGGTGAACATCAGCCAATAACTTGTGACGGTGATCTAGCAAACAAATTGTCAATACAGATAGATTTTCATACCATTATTTCCATCCTTCAAGAATTCCTAGAATACAACCCCAGGCCAATAACAATAGTTTGATCCCCAAAAGCATATTGAAAAAGAACCCTCACAAGATTTGCTGGTTTCTATCAACATCAATTTAATAATAACTAAAAAAAAAAAAAGTTCTGATAAAAAGCTACTGTCACATGAACTATAACCCATCCAAGAGAACAAAAGAATTGATACAAAACCCTAATCTTTAATAATTCAAAGCAAAAGTTCTAATTCCTTCTCACAAGATCACCACCTTTTGACCACAAACCCCACAAAAATCCAAAGAAATTCTCAAACTAGTTTTTCCAAGAACCAACAACAAACACCTCATAAGCATCTTAATTAACCTATGAACCAAAAAAAAGTTGACACAAACCCTAACCTTTTCCAGATTCCTTTCACAAGATCACAAACAAACAGACAAAAGAATCCAAACAAATTCCCATACAAGTCCTCTAAGAACCAAGATCAAACACCTAATACGCATTCCCAACAACCCACCCACCACCAATCCAAATTTCCAAAAACACCAATCCAATGAAAAACCAAAACAAGAATGCCACCAATCAACAAATCAAACATCAAAAAAACTGCCCCAAAATCAAATCAAATCAAATCAAATACCTTGAGAGAAAAGTTCAACGCGACGGAAGGATAATACCGAAGAACACTAGTCCCATTGCCACGCCAAAGCGACATCACGCCCTCATCCCGAACAGTACGCGCGATGCAATCAAGCATACCACGAAACCTCCGACGCCGAGGTCTACCTCCAAGACCAAGCACAGAAGCGTTGCTCTCCTGCGTCTGGAGCAGCAACTTCGCGCGTTCGATCGGCGCAACAACGGTGTGCACAACACCACCCATCGCCGCTCCGGCAAGCATATCCCTCTGGAACTCGCCCGCCCATCCCTCCTCCCCATTCCTCCTTCTCCTTCTCCTCCTCCTCCTCGTCCCTTCATCCTCGTCCTCATCTCCTCCCATTTCTTGGCCTTTCTTTGTTTTTCTTATTCCAATTTGGGAATTGGAATTAACGCTATTCCAATGGTGCTAAACCGGTATAAAAATGTTTAGTTATGTGGGGGTTTTTTTGTGAATATGTCCCTCATTATATGTGTATTTATAGATTGGAGGGGTAAATGACACGTGTCAGTTTATGGGGGGATTGGTGGAGGTATTAGGTTTTATTTGCTATGATGGACACGCATCTTGAGGGAATTTTAATGGATGAGATTGGATTAGATTGTTGATGATGATTAGGTGGTGACGTGTGCATGCTCAGCCCTGCTTTTGTTTCTCTTGTAGGGGTCTTTTTCAATTGGCACTTTTTTCTTTTTTTATTTATTTTTTGTTCTTTTGTTTGATTTTAATTTAATTTAGTTTGAAACTTGAAAGCAACATGACATGTATGAACTAAATTATGTATAAATATATTGTATAATCTTGCTTTGATGTTTGACTCGTTAGCTTAGGATTGATTATTTCTGGTCAGAATTGAATTATGTTATTTATTAATGTTCTTAATTTGGATTGATGACGAATTGAATAAGGTTACATGTATAAATTAAAGTATAAATCTCGTTGAACTAATTGGACATGCAAACGGATTTTATAAATTAAGATTAAAGATATTTGTAATTATAATTAGTATAAATATTGAACATAAACAAAATAAAATTGTTTTGAATACTCACAATGAATTATTCGTAGCATCATTTTTTCATTAAACTGTTACCTACCGCAATTTATAACTTTAATTCATTGATAGTGAAAAAAAAAAGGTGAAAAAAAGCCTACTCACTAGAATCATATTGTTTAAACTGAATAATTTGATGAATTTTGACCAAAAAAAAGAGAAATAAAAAAAGATGAGAAGGTTGCTTTGATTTCAAGCTTGAACTTTCATTCATGATGAAGAACAGTCTACTACAAGGTATTTAAGGCCTATACAGACCAAAAGAATAACCAAAAAAAAAGAAAAGGAGATATGACATGCCACAAGACAAAAGAAAGCTAACATGTTAGTGTATTTCAGTTGATATTTGCGAAAATTCACAACTGTATGATCACAATGTCATGTAACAATTTCGAGAGGCATTAATACAGGTTGAATTTGCGCTTTTGAATCATATCGTTACTTTGCTGGCCTTCGCCGGATCTTCCACTTCCACTGCAGGCAATTACAAGAATGACGAAGAGCAGTAAACAGACAACCGCAATCAGTAGTGGGGCCGCAGCTGAGCCGGTTGACAGTCAGCCCGGTCGAGTTCGGTCGATAATCGGGTCGACCAGGGGTCTGAACAGGGAAGTCGATAATAAAATATTAAAAAATATATTATAATAATTAATAATGATAAAAAAAATAATATAACTTATATTTTTAATAATTAAAAAACACAATTAATTAAAAATGTTATTTTAAAATTTTATTTTATATATATTTGTTGATTTTAAAAATATTTAAAATAGAATTAAATCTAATATTTAAAATTTTAGGTTTATATAAAATATTAAAAAAATAAAATATTTAAAAGCCCTAATCATCTCCCACACTTCTCTATTGGGACTCACAAAGAAAAAAAACAAATTAAAAACATCCCCTTTTCTTGGGACTCACTAACGAGGGAATAAAAAAAACTATTTGAGTGCTCTCTCTTTCTTTCTCTTGTGTCTCTCTCTCTCATTCTTCTGGTCTAGTGGCCTTCACCGGCGTCTCTCTCTCATTTCTTCTTGTTCTTCTCCGGTTCTCCCTTGTTTCTCTCGCGCTCCCCGTCGTTGCTTGAAGTCACTCGCCATAGAAATTTTTTATGGCTGATATATGGAAAATCTCACTTTCTCCCGCCATAGAAAATTTTTATTTTTTTTTTAAATTTTAATTCTTTTAACCCGGTAGATCCGGCCGGGTCAACCGGTTTCCGGGTTAACCGGCCGGGTCACCGGTTTTTGGCCGGGTTACTTCAACACCGAGTCGAAGGGGGTAGCCGGACCGGCCTCATGGCCGGTTCCCGGTTTTTCTGGTCGAACCGGCCGGGCCGGTCCGGTTTTGACAACACTGACCGCAATTAGGATCAGCAGACAATTTTGACATTTCCGAGATCTACATGTAAAATGTAGTTGGGCTTGAGAATCACAAACAATCATCAAAATTCGAAATTGAAGATTAATGAATACAGGTTGGACAATAAAATACAATGTGTCACAATTGGCCTGATGTATATATGACACAAAATAGAATGAAGAAAATCTTTCATTTGTTTATCAGCATGTTATACACGGTGAGAAATGAAGCCATGACACCTAGCTTTAAAAGTGACATGCAATCTTAAAAAAGTGAGCCATGACACCCAGCTTAATCATTTGTTATAGAAAGAAGAAAATCTTTCATTTGACGGCATGCAATCTTAAAAAGTAAATAAATAAATAAAAGTGAGCCATGACACCAGCTTAATAGAACTGTCAACTAACATGCATTTGGAAAGTGGTCATCACTTATCAGCTAAGATTATTGGCACCAATGGTGTACCTGGTGCAGCATAACTCCAGTCAAGCATTGGCTGAAGCATATACAACAACTTAATATTGCAGGAGTGGCATGCATCTCAAGCAGGAAATAAATACAGGAGCAACTCACCAAAACCACTTGTCTATTTATGTTCACAATATATCATACCTGCACATATTGTCCATTTGGGAAGGACAATTTGGTGGCAGAGGACCTTTCTGTGTATTAGGTCCTATTGCACCTTTCTTTACAGTTTGAGCTTTTCCAAGGTCGCACTCAAGGACTCGACCTGTCATTAAACCAGTAAAGTGGCATAAAAGGGTGAACCACAGCCAATACCAGAAGAGTAAATAGAATATTTATGGATAAAATATTTTTTACCATCTAGATGGTGTCTCTCAGAATTCCGTAATCCTTTCTTGGCTGCTGACCGCTCACTAAAATGCACAAAACCATATTCACACTTTGGAGTTGGAAGGTCCACAGTATTGATTTTTCCGTGGTGCTCAAATGGCCTTCTCAAATGATCTTCAGTCACATTATTAGGTAAGTTTTTTACATAAATTGAATTCACCTGGAAAAATAAACAAAGGTCAATGCAAGCCAAAAGTTCTGGAAAACTCCACTTTAACATATAAACACATCACAAAATGGAGAGCCAAAAGTAATCAAAAAGACATTGTAGAACCTGAGAAGCTGAAGGATTATAGTAAGTCACCGTAGGCGCATTACCATCCAGTTTGAATGTTGGATCAGACATTTTCTCTTTACAATATTTTGCACAATCATGGTCACGATACTCAACAAAAGCAAAATGCTTATTACAGCCATGATATGTATTCTTTATCATAGAACAGTCAAGAATGAAAACAAACACAATGTGTGAATCAGAAAAAGGTGAGTAACACAATTATTTCATAGTTAATGCAATATCCTGGGAGATAGGTGTCTGCAGTTTACCATCACCAAATCCACTTTAGTGACTCCAACACCTATCGCTTCCACCTTTTCTCTCAGAACATCTTCTGTCCAGTGTTTAGGAATATTACCAATGAATAAGCAATGTTGTTTTTCTTGAGCTCTTGAGCACGTTACTTTCTTTCCCTGAGACCAAAGAAAAGCCTCAAACAAAAAGAATCTGAAGGCTGAGCTCTATAAGAATAAGCACCTAAATATTTTCTCTATCATATTATCCAGATCTGCTTGTTTCATTTTTCTAGGTAAGACCAAACATCTCTGAAAAATAAGCAACAGCCAATATCTACCTCCTCATTAGATTCATTTGGTTGTACAGGTTCTGCTCGTTTAACAGATTCAGCTTGCTTAACAGCAGCAGCTCGGTCCTTTCTACTATGCATCTTCTAATCCAGAAAAACTCTTGCAAGGAAACTGCAATAGGGGCACAGAAGCCAGAAGCATTTGGAGATGGAAACAAACATATTTGGAAAGGAAGGGAAAAGTCGAGACCCCCAAAAGAGTTCCAGCGTAAGAATGGTGATTCGAACCAAGCCATAGCTTCGGGTCGAAGGAGAATCAATAAGCAAGAATCTCTGTGGGGTGATAGCAGAGCAGTAAAAATTGAGATGAGCAAGATAGATTTTCATAATGACAATTAAGAGCACAACACTCAATATGTGCCATCAATTAAGAGATCAGTTTCATGAGGCATAGCATCAGCCTGAAGCACAGATATTGTCAAAATACAGTTTATGGTGTTATTGCATTACCAAAATTTAGATCCATAAATCAAAATTTATAAAAAAAAAAGAAAGCAACAAAATGAGAAATACTAAATAGAAAGAGTATACAGTAAAATGAAGAGCCAATAATACTGTCAAATCAAACTATACATACATGAGATACAACAAACAGTATCTATGAGCCAAAAAATGGATAAAAGACATCATAGAATCACAAAGTAACAGTGAAGCAAGAGCTCTACAGCTTGGATGCTAAAAAATGCAAATCAATGCTATCAAGATATGAAGGAGCCCACCAATATTGAAATTTTAATCTAAAACAAGGAACAATTTGCTGCAAACTGAGTTCCAAGAACTGAAATTTTTGACAATAGAACAAGAATTTAATTTTATGAATTTTATCCACTGAAAAAAGTTGACCAACGTTATATTTAGGCACTATAGATAAACACCTTCAATCCAAAAGACCTGACAACCTAAATAGGAAAAAGAAAAGAAACAAAAGCAAAAAGTTAATGAGGGTCTAGATTATTCATATTGAAGGAAATTACAGGACAGCCTTTTCTAAAATAGATCATTTTCTTAGCTTCTTTTTCTGTTTCCCAGTGCCAAAAACACACTCTAAAAGCAGTTTTAGCCCATGAACAGCATGAAATCCTTCAAAAATCACCGAAAATTCACACCTCTTAAAAATATCAGGAAATAGATGGGAAACTCCTAATTCAACATCAAGAAAATCACCAAATAGATGAAAAATCCAAAAAAACAGAGAAATAAAAAAAGGCAAACAAGTAGTTTGGATCTAAGAAAATCAAATGACATCCATTTTCTAAAAAAACATCAATTTCTTAGCCTTCCTTTCTGTTTCCCCGCATTCCAAACACACTTTGAGGCAATTTTAGGCGACGAACAGCATGAAATCCTTAAAAAAATCATAAAAAAATTCACACATTTCTCAAGAAAAACACTGGGAAAAATGATGGGAAAAAAATCGTAATTGAAGAAAACTCAAGAAATCATCAACAGAATAGATGCAAATCCACACAAACATTCAAATGATTCCAAGAAACCCGAAGATATCTGAACCAATCATCAAGAAAGAAAGAATCGAGAGCGAGAGCATACCAGCGAAGCTGCGAGAGTTCGACGTCGACCAGAAATCACACCTGATGTGGTTTCGTTATACGAATGTTGAGAAAAACACTTCGTTGTATGCTTTCAAAAAGAGAGAAATTTGCATAAAAAGTCCCTGCGTTTTTATTTATATATATTAACAAGCTAAATCATAAAATTATTTATCCCATTATCCTTTTTAAAAATATAATAAAAATACAATATATATATATATATATATATATATTTATAATACGCATGATGCGGAAGACATGTCCCTGGGTCGGGCCACATTCATAATTAATAAAATTTGAGCTTGCTCAAGTCCGGCCTTACCTAGTAATACAAGTCTTCATTTTTTCAGTATGCCTAAAGGGTATGCCTAAATTTTTATAGCATTTAACCAAGATCCGTCAAAATAGATTTTTTTCATCAAATAATAGATAATTTATAAAAAATTAACAATAATATTAATTTGTGAACACTACCCAATATTATTCTACAAAAATAAATTAAAAATCAAAATACCAAATATACATTTTTTTGTTCAATTACAATAACTAAATTTAAACTCTTATAACCCATTTTTAAAAACTAAATAAATCAAACTGGGTCGGCCGGGCATTTAACAATAAAAACCAGACGAGGTCTTTTTTAGAAACGGGTTTCATATTTTGTCCAATCCTAGTCATCGAGCCTCATATATTTGTTCAAACTCTCAATTTTCGAGCGAGCCTTTGGAGTTTAGCGAGTAGCCCAGCCCTTGGACAGGTCTATGTAGAATCAACAAGTTTTTTTTATATATAAAATTTGATCCAGGGAGAAACTTTTTAGAGGAGATATTTTAAAAATGAAATTTTATTTTTATGAAAATAATAAATGTTTATTATAAGTACAAATTAATTATTTTTATTTCAAAATTTTTTTGGTTGAGGGAATAATTCTTATCCCTAATAAAATATGGGGTAATTATCGCCAATAACATCCAATAAAAGAACTCCCTACCCCTTATTAAATGCAAGCATAGGGTTAATATAATTCATACAGTTTGTCAACTGTCCAAATGCAAAATAATCTCACTAGATATATATTTAAGAAACTCATTTTTTTTTTTAATATTATGATCAGATGTTGAATTTGATTTATGTCTCATCATCTTTGTTAATCCTCAATAGTGATGTGAGTATTGATACAACAACTCTTGTAAAACATCACTTGACTTCTAGCAAAGAAAATAAAAACAAAAAAGAATCAAAATAGCCTTAAATATTTTGAACATAAATGAAGAAAATCACATAAAAATATAACTCATTTTCACCGGTAAAAAATACACTATATTAAACAAATAAATATCTACCAATTGATAATAAAAAAAAATACAGAGATGTATTAGTGAGTAATAAAACATTCAATACTAACTTCATTCCAATCGCATCTGACTAGTAAACCAGCTTTCAATAGATCAAATCCAATTCAAATCTTTTAAATCAAAATTTTTAGTCTAACAAAGAATATGATGTTGCGGATACCAATGGTTATCATCAATCAATGTTATTTTGCATTAATTATATGCATTTGCTATCCATTCTTCATTTGCTTGAAACACTCACCATAATTTGGTCACACAATTACCATCCTGCATTTGTTGACACAAATCCTCAAGGATTCCACAAACCGTAGGAAATATACTACTGAATAGCATGCAAATGCTACAAACTATAATATGCAAAACACAAACTACAATAATAATTTGAAAAATAGCTAGAAATTTTCATCCGCAGAGTGGCAGTAGCATCGCCTAACGATGAATTGGCCTCGCGCGATTTGCCGACCTCACCCAAGCGCACGATACACCAACCCGGGAAGCAGAACTCCGTAGCCTCAAAGACGCTTCGGGTCGAGATATCTCAAGAGCACCGCAAAGGTTCGAGCAGAACCATAACACAAATGTTTAGGGTTTTTCCCGGCACGCAAAAAGCACACCTCGGCCTGCACGTACAGCACACCCGGAGAAGAATATGAGAGAAAGAAGTAAGCAAGCTAGTGTGCTTTTTGGGTTCATGGCTTTGGACATGCATTTATAGGAGAGAGTTCATTAGCAACCTTTCAAAAATAGGCAATGTGGGACTAAAAAGAATCGAGGGATTTGGTCTGAGCGTAAAACATGTGGGGACCAGTGGGATCCCACAGGATCACATCTAACAATCTCCCACTACCATAACCCATACGACCAACAACGATAACGACGAGCAACAGATTTTCGAAGATAATCAATCAAAAGTAACGATCAAAAGAATAATGAACGGTCACCGAACCTTGGGTTTTCACCGATCAGCTAGGTGCCTGAAGACTTGAACCTCAACCTCGTTAGAGTTTTCAATCGATGAGATGGTAGAATCGAGTTCTTGAACTATAACTCTTGAATCGAATTCAACTTTTAATGATAATCTGTGATTGTACTTGACAAACGGGCTACGCGCCATCGGGACTAATAACTCTCCATGAAATGATATCGAGCGCATGGCTACACAATGCGCCAACCCCGCTTATCCAAGTGCAATCACAAGATTATCATTAAAATTGAATTCTAATTCAAGGAGTTGTAGTTCAAGAACTCGACTCACTACCATCTCTATCGCTTGAAACTCTAATGAAAGGTTAAGGTTCAAGTCTTCAAAGACACCTTAGCTTGATCGAAAGTGAAAACCCAAGGTTCAGTTGTTCATCCCTTCATTATTCTTTTGATCATTTACTTTTGATTGATTATCTTCCCAAAAATCTTTGCTGCATCTGTTATCATCGTTGGTCGTATTTAGGTTATGAGTGTAGTGGGGATTGTTAGATGTGGGTCCCTGTGGGTCCCACTTGGTCCCACATGTTTTACACTCAAACCAAATCCTCTAATTCTTTTTAGTCCCATATCGCTTATTTTGAAGAGTTGCTAATGAACTCTCCTATAAATGCATGTCCAAACCATGAACCCAAAAAGCACACTAGCTTACTTACTTCTCTCTCATATTCTTCTCCCGTGTGCTTTTTAGTGCACTGAACCGAGTGTGCTTTTTATGCGTCTCGAAAAACCTAAACATTTTGTTCTCGTGGTTCTCTCACCGAACCTCATGGGTGTTCTTGGGATATCTCGACGCCGAACGTCATAGGCTACGAGAGTTCTTCATTCCCAAGTTAGCGTATCCTCGCGCTTGAGTGAGGGTCGGAAAAATCCTACACGAGGGAGGCCAATTCATCGTTAGGGCAGTGCTTACGCACGCCTACCCCAGGCTGGAAATTTCTAACTGTTATTTTTGAATTATTATTGTAGTTTGTGTTTTGCATATTATAGTTTGTAGTATTTGCATGCTATTCAGTAGTATATTTCCTATGTGTGACTCTTGGAAACGGCTCAGTAGCACACGAGTTAGGGAGAGGACGGATTTATTTGAAGATGACATCTGGGAAAGTTCTAGAGGAGGGTTCACCCATCTCAAGTACATTTACTTGCGGTTTGGGTGGACCGGAATTTTTGCTGACAGGTTCAGTC
This sequence comes from Dioscorea cayenensis subsp. rotundata, assembly GCF_009730915.1. Classification (NCBI taxonomy): domain Eukaryota; kingdom Viridiplantae; phylum Streptophyta; class Magnoliopsida; order Dioscoreales; family Dioscoreaceae; genus Dioscorea; species Dioscorea cayenensis. The sequence continues at coordinate 20,680,151 of NC_052475.1, read as the reverse complement.
TTGCGAAAGAAGCAATCTCGGGCAACATGGTTTGTCCTACCACAAACAAAAAGCAAGATGTTTAGGACTTTTCTCATAAGGTTTAGGAGCAGAAGATTTGGGTTGCTGAGAGGTTTGAGAACGAGAATGGGTTAGCTTCCTCAATTCTAATGGTGTTGTAAACTCCTACAAGGTCCAAGGAATCGATCTTGTGTCTAAGTCCATTCGCAAAGCCTGACCAAGAAAGTGGTAGCTTGTTCAGGAGAATGGACACAATGTGGCTCTCATTGTGTACAGTACCACACTTCTCTATGGCACTAAGGTAGTCCTGAAAGGTGTGAATCAGTTCTCCCATCTCTACTCCGTCTACCATCTTGTAGTTTTCAAACTCTATGCTCAGGTGGCTAATCCTAGTAGCATTATCAGGGCCATACTCCTTTTCTAGGGCACTCCATATATCCTTAGCAGTCTTATAATCAAAGTATTTATCATAAAGACGATCAGAAAGAATGCTAAGAATTCTATGGCGGCAGTGGAAATCGATCTCTTTAGGAGTTTTACTAGGAGCTAAGGAGCTAGATGTTTGGTTTACAGTCGAGATGGATAATCGGCGAAGTCCACTAGGATCAAGATCAGAAGAATAAGAATCAGAATCAGAGGATAGAGTAAGAGCTATGGATACTCCTAAGGTGTACAACCAAAATTCAGCCTGATGTTTCCACCTCCTAAAGTTCACCTTACCGTCAAACTTGACAGGTTTACACGAAGTATCATATTGTGCATCCATGTGTGTGTAATGTACGTTAATCAGGTTCACGGTCTACTAATGTGACACAAGCAAGTTTTAATGTGCAGAAATTGATTTGTAGAAATATAATACTGTAGAACTATATGTACAGGAATACGAGATGCAATATTATATGTATGAATACAGTATACAGGATATCTACATATAAAATATAGCCTATAGTATTATGCGTACAAAATATAATATTGCAGAATACAAACTACAATAATAATTCAAAAATAACAGTTAAAAATTTCCATCCTCGGGTAGGCGTGCGTAAGCACTGGCCTAACGCTGAATTGGCCTCCCTCGTGCAGGATTTTCCGGTCTCACTCCAAGCGTAGGATACACTAACCCGGGAAGGAAGAACTCTCGTAGCCTAGCACGTTCGGTGTCAAGATATCCCAAGAGCACCCGCAAGGTTCAGGCAGAGAACCACAGAACAAAATGTTTAGGTTTTCCAAGCACGCAAAAGCACACCCGGGAGAAAAATATGAGAGAAGAAGTAAGTAAGATAGTGTGTTTTTGGGTTCATGGTTTGGACAAGCATTTATAGGAGAGAGTTCATTAGCAACTCTTCAAAATAGACAATGTGGGACTAAAAGAATGAGAGGGATTTGGTTTGAGTGTAAAACATGTGGGACCAAATGAGATCCAAAGGACCCACATCCAACACAAACTACTTTTGCACCATGCGGCATTAAAAACATTAAATTTTGCGAGTATGAATTTGGATTTCAGAATTACCTTCCACTTAACACTTTCCCTCCTCTTTTTAATTGATTTGGCTTTTGTTTTAGGTGTAGCCCTGTCATCTTTTTTCCAATTTAATTTGCACAAAAATGATCTAAAATTCTATTGTGAACAGTTAACCTTTTTTTTTAAAAAAAAAAAAAGTTGCCCTCCATTTTTTTTTTGTTCAAATGAATCATATCTTCTAAATATAATGTTGCATTTCTACCACATCAATAATTTCGTGATCTGAACTACTTAAAAATTTAATTATGGTGGCTTCTCAATTCTCCTATACATTAGCTTGAATCATAGCAACTTCCGTCTCCTTGTGATACTGGCCAACAATTTTTGATCCTTGAGCTAGGAGTTGCAATTTTTGAAATAAATCCCTATAATCAAGATTACCTTCTCATCTTCTCAATTGTCAATACACCTTTCATAGTTCCTTCACCTATCAACATAAGTTGATCCCACTAAATAATAGCATAGTTAGTAACTCAATAACATTGATTTTTACTTTTTTTTCTCTTTGGTGTAATAGTGATGGTCAAAAATCATCTTCATCTTCTTTCCCACTAAAAGTCATTTCTCCTTTGGAATGGAAAAATCTTTTTTATGTTTCTAAGGTTGTCAATTCAC